>NC_027754.1:47175892-47187221 GCF_000695525.1 Brassica oleracea var. oleracea
ATTTAGTTTTTAATGTATGATTTAGGGTTTAAAATTTTCCAATGGTTTAAGGTTTATCCAAGATTTAAGGTTTATAATTTAGGGTTTGGAGTTTAGGATTTAGGGTATAGGATTTAGTATTTTGCTAACGGTTTAACAATACTTTTGTAACTATTTTTATGTATTTTTATTGTTTTATTTTAAAAATATAATCTTATTTGGAAATTCAATTTTGTTTTCTTTTTTAAAAGATATCAAATATTAAATACTCAAACACTATTGATTGATGAACCTAGGGGGTGAATCCAAGAATTTATCGTCCCATTTATTGGCATATTTCTAATTACCTAGTGTGGTTTAGATTAGTTCTATTTATCTAGTGTGACTTAGTTTTCGTCACTCACATGTGCAACAAGTATTATTTAAGTTACAAAAAAAACTTTTTTTTTATTATATGAAAATAAATAGGAAATCAGACAAATTATAAAGGATATTCGAGCATTATGATGAAGTAATTATTGGTTTTTAGTGGATTTTGTTATACTAGTGGACTGATGAAAATTTAAAACATATTGTTAGAAAATGAATATGTATGTGACTGGTTCGCTATAATATCTGATGATCGTATAAATATAAGTTGTTTCCCTTAATACATAGTAGTTTGAAATTAGATATAATTTTTATATAAACAAATGATTAATTTTAGAAACAATGAGAAATCTCCATATGTATATATATATATATTCTGATTATCCACATGTATGTTATGTCATTTTAAAATTGATAATTTAAACATTTAAAATATTTTAACAAATTATACATATTAAGTATTAACAGATTAACTATATTTTAGTATTACAAGATTAAAAATTATTAACCGATTAAACTGTTTTATATTTTATATCCTAAAACAGAAAACATATTTTAACATAATATATATAATAATAATAGATTTAATTATTTTGTTTATACATATATTACATACTCATTATAATTTAAATGTTAAAATTTTATATCAAAAAGACAGCTTAGGTGAATGGATTTTATTTTTCTGAACTGATAAGAAATAACCATGAGAAAATGTCATGTTTACCATTTTCATGGTACCATTATTTATCTTTACCAACACTAAATAAACATTTTCAAAAATATCTTAGTCATTAAGTGGCAAAAGACTATTATACTTTTGTTCTATATATATATAATAAATATTTATTTAAATAAAAAAAATATGTTTTCGAATTATATTTTTTCAAATTCGAACTTTTTATAATAAAAATTCAATTTTTTTTCAATTTTCTTTTTGAAAATCGAAAATTATGTTTGTAACTATTTTTAAAAAATTATATATATTTCACATTCCAAAAACTCTACTCATCTCTCAACTCTAAATCCTAAGTCTAGATTAGTTAACCCTAGGTGTATAAATGTTTTTTACCTTCATTAAAAGCGAGGATAAAAATGGTTAGTGTAAACATAAAAAATGTTATTATGAATTTGGTATCTGTGGCAATTTCTCAGTAACCACTTAACATGTCATAAATATATAAAGAGTAATTTATTTTCAAGACAATATAATCAGTATTGTTTAATAATGCAATATTGTAGTAAATGTTTTAAATATATAACAGTCATTACATATAAGAAAGTAAAGAAATATTCTAAAAATTCAGATGTAATTTGAATGAATAATAAAATGGTCAGTAATCATATTCTCCAAGATTAGACATCCACATTTCATTTTATTCCTACTTTCACATAAACAGAAGATTCCACTTTAAAATGTCCTGCTATTCTTATATGTTCACCAATTAAACATTACTGAAAATATCCACAACTTTAGTTTGTGGCTTCTAACTGGATGAAGCAAAGCAAACGAACAAGTACAAAAGGTCTATTAATTAATTATTATATTAATAGAAAAGCTCTTTTTTTTTGAACACTAATAGAAAAGCTCTAAAACTAGATATAGACCGACCACAAGCGGTGAGTACAGACAGTCGATTAATTAATTACAACAACTACTCTTAACTCATGTCCGAACGCGGCGGCCGTGCGTGACCGATTAAGCGGTGGGTGGCCATGGTGGTTTCGTCAAACAATTAGTAGAGAGGTTAATAGTATTTAGGCATGAGACTTATTATCCGAGATCCGGATTCGATCCGAGATCCGACGCGGATCCGCTCCGAAAATCCGGATCCAGATAGTAAAATGTTGGATCCGTCAAGACCGGATCCGGATCCGGATATCTTGATTTTTTTAGTCCGGATATCCGGATCCGTAATTTTTATTGATAATTATTTTAAAAATTTTATATATATAATATAAAAACTAATTTTATTCATTATATTTTCATTTTGTAATAGTATATATAAATTTAATATAAATTTTATAATATTAGACATAGAAATAATTAAAAATATTATATACATTTTTTTATTTTTAAATCATTGTTAATATTTTATATATATATTAATATTATTTTTTATTTATTTTAAAAATCCAAATCCGGATCCGGATCCGAGAACCTCAAATCCATATAAAAATAATAAAATCATAGATCCACCAGATAAGGATCCGGATATTTTAAAATACCCCGAATATCCGATGCATCCGAGGCCTAATAGTATATTAACTAATAGCTCAAAATCTTAGACATTGACTAATAGAGTGATAAGGCACCTTTTTGTCGTTACTAACAAGGTGTATTTCGTTCGCATCTAAACAGTTTTTTTTTGTAACACACACATCTAAACTATACGGTTTTATGCTTTTATACGTAATGTATTAACCTTCAATTACATAGTTTTAATTATTATTATTTGACATAAAGTTATAATTATTATTCAAACATGTCTACCAGTCTGATCGGTCACCGATGAAGTGATTAGTGTCCAACCGCTTGCAAACTGTCTCAAATTGCATTTTAAAGCAAACACAGATTTTCTTTTTGAACGATGACCACCAACAGATATATCATACAGTAAATCCTTTCCAAAGTCTAACCATATGTTTTCCTTGCTTCTAGTAAAGGCCGACTCTGGTTCCAATATAATGGATTAGTGCATAATCGATTTAGCTAGAGCATAGTCAAGGAAGAAACAATTGATTGCTATTGTTTATCTATTTTTTAGAAGTGATATTTTGATTTCTACTTCTCATTAGTTAGTCTTTTAATTTTAATTTTCCAGCTTCACCAAACGAGTTTTTTTTTTTTTTTAAAAGATTCACCAACGAGTTTCTGTGATACATGCAAACAACATAGGAAAAAAATCTAGTCAACTAGTTTTTTTCTGAAACTAAGTCAACTAGTTTACTCCAAGATCATAACTTTGTATGTCACATTTATATCACGAAGGTGTGCGTAACAATGCATGTTTCGCACTTGGCAAACTCGTTAGTTCTGTAATCATATAAATTAAACCATCCATAATTTTAAGTATACATTCGTTAACGTATTAAATGGTCAAGCTAATACGTGTCATAATTATTTAATTTAGATTCAGATAAAATTGAAATCATATATAAAATTTTGATTAACATTATAAATTATGATATTATTAGTAAATTAAGATTCAAATGGGATAAATTCACATATTAAAAATGATATCACAAGAATATAAAATTTTAAAGCTTTTTAACATTTTTTTTTGGTTTGTTCTATAAAAACATTATTAACATTTACTTTACTATAAAATTTGTTCTATCATAATAAAATTATGTTTTATTAGTATTTAATAATTAATGATCAACCGTTAAATTTTAATGAATTTTATCAGATTTTGTTAATTGTTTAATTATTATTGGTTTACTTTTATTAAAATTTGATAATTAAAATTTAATATATGAAAAATATATAAAATTGTATTTATAGAATAAGTAAAATATTTTATAATATTTTATGCACAAATACATTAAATTAATTTGTATATTTTGAAGAGTTGAATTTAAATATGTTAGAGTGAAATTTCCAAATTGACCATTCCTAACTATAACAAATAAATTTGCAGTTTGTACCTTTCATTATAAACAAAGTTTCATCAATTTTGTTATTATAACTTATTTAAAATCACCAAAAAACTGAAAAAGAGTGCTGACAAAACAAAAAACTGAAAAAGAGTTTATCGTTATTTTATTGTATTGTAAGTCAATTTGAGCATGATTTATGTTAAATTAATTAGTTGCAAATAATGTTTGGTAGGTAGCAGTAGGTAGTTGCAGATAAACTTTTGGTCAGCGAAATAATTAGTTTATTTTCACTCTGGGTTCTTGTTGTTTAAAATTTACTTATATTAAAATAAGTTAAATTGAAGTTGTTGATCTTGTGAAAGTTTTCTTGATTAAGTTTATCAAATACTAATTAAATTAATCAATTATTATTAGTTCCACTAAAAAGTATTAAAAATAAATCTAAAAATCTTCAACTAAATGACACTTAAACAACCACGTACATGTTATAATCATAAATCAAAAGGAATGTGTAAACTACAATACATAGTTTTTAATGATCAAAATTAAAATATATATAACATATTTTTATAGTACTCTTTTAACGACTAATTATATTAAGATAGATGCCCAACAAGTTTAGAAAGATACAACCAGAAACAAGTTCAACCACAAAGTTTCAAAAAAAAAAAGTTCACACAAGATGAAAGAAGAAACAGTACAATAGGATAAATGATAGAAATGTTAAAGGTAGCATGACGAACAAACTAATATTCTTGTGTTTTTTTTTTGTCATTATTCTTGTGGTATTTAGAATTATTTTTACTATTTTAAAATTACATTATCATAACCTAGACTAATATTCAGTTTATTTATAATATATTAAAAAATTGTTTCTTTCCTTTTGCTTAAATTTGATTAATTTATATTCAAAAATACATTATCAGAAATTAGTAATAATATTTGGGAGATACTATAGAAATCCATTTTCATATTTTTATTTTAAAATATTTTGATAATTACTATACATCTAAGAACTCGTTTTAATCCTTTATTGTATTTTTGGAATCTCTATGAAGTTATAAATATAGAATACGAATTTTATACTGTTCTATTTTAGTAGAATATTTCAGTTTTTGAAAAAGAAATCCATCTCATTGTTTATAATAACTGTCTATTTTAGTATTTTCCCAAAATGATTTGCCCTCGTGAGTGGATCCTCAACCACGATTTAGGGCCGACGTCCAAAGCCAACCGCTATCCACAAAGGACAAATATTTCCTTTTCATCTCCATAATATAATAAAATTAATTAAAATCTTAAAGAAAACAATTACCCCATCTTTGCTTGACAAATCAATTACGTCGACATTTATTTTAGCAAGTCAACTCTTTCCATTAACGTTTTTTCTTTATAATAGGAAGATTTTGGATCGAATTCTAGATTACTTTTCAGTATTGATGATTTATGGATGTCTTTTTGTTGTTGTCATCGACGTAAATATATTCATATAGATTCTGTAAATTACTATGGTAATTATGCATCCATAAAAACGAAGAAAAACTGCTTACTATTGTAAATATATTCATATAGATTCTGCAAATTACTATGGTAATATTGCGTACAAGATTTTCCGCCCTTTTATTATGCGTAGAAATAAAAAATTGTTAGATAAAACTTTGAAGATGATTTTAATTAGCTAGTTGCTCATCCTTATTAAACATCTAAGGCTCTCTTTAGAAACATATTAAACTAGTTCAAGAGAAAAATATTTAACAGTTTTTTCAAAAAAAAAAAAAAAAATTAACAGTAGACAGAAATGGAAGTCGAGTCAATTTTCAAACTATGTAATAATGATATTTGAATATTATGTTCCATTAGTCAAACTGAAAATAGTGGTTCTTTAAAAAAATGTCGCTTAGAGATTTTAAATAATTTTTGTAATTCATTTAAATACTTTTTACAAAACAATATTTAAAGTATTTTAGTATTATTTTATTATTATTTTTAAATATTACAAAGTACTAACAAAATATTACAAATTAAAAACTGTATCATTAAAATAAAATTTGATTCACGAAACCATACTAATATTAAAACAGAAATGGTATTTGTGAAACTTTAAATTGCCATCGCATGGGATATGTAAGACATTCAAGATAAAACTTACAGAAGTTTCAAAAAAGTTGTCGTAGATTATATAAGTCCTTCACCGAGTAATATAACAGAAAATACAAAACTACACATACGAAAATCATACGATGACAAATTTACGTATTGACATTTGAATTGTAAAATTATATTTGGTAAGTCTTGAGCTTGGGTTTGCGATGAAATGGACTTTCTATTCTTCGTAAATTTTATTATTGGTAAGTCTATGAATTTCGAGACTCGAAAAAGCTAAAATAATGCTTTCAGTTTTTCTTTAGCGGACAAAAAGAAAAAAAAATAGTAATCAATTATTATCCGTAACAATATTGGATAGCTAGAAGTGGTGATGATTTAGCGGCATAGTCAGGGGCGGTACTGAAATTTTGGGGCATACTGTTGTGTCTATGTAAATTTTTTTTTACGAATTTGGAAGCCTAAATTTTTATTTCGAGGATCTATCTGTATGTATTTAAAAAAAAAAAAAATTGGAGACCTGTAGCAAATATTTCACTTAGCATGGTCTAGGGCCGTCCCTGAGCATAATAAATACTAGGATTTAATAAAAATAAATCCGAACCGATCCGGACCGAATGGATCTTGTTTTATGGTATTTCAGATTATAGATATTATCTTTACCAAACGCGAGCTTAAATGGATATCCAATAGAACCCCGGATCATTCAAAATCCCAAAAAAAACTTGTACCAAACATGATTTCAATTCTTAATATATATGTATCTAAAATACACTAAGATATTATTGAACATCTAAAATAATTATCTATTATATGAAAGTTGATGGTTGAAGCCTGAAGATTTTAGATTTTGGTTTTTTTCGCTGAATAATGTTTCTCATTTCATGAAAATTTGATTTTCATTTTATGTTTTCATTTATTTAGTTTTCTTTTTATCAATAAATATGTTTCCATTTCGTTTGATTTTGAATGATCACTTTTGATGTTTCTTTCTTATTTTTGAATCGATTTTACTTATGTGTGGATTACAAAATAGGCAAATTAGATTTCGGTTTTTTCCAATCGGATTTCATAAAGGGATATTCAATTTCGTTTGGATAAAGGGATATTTAAAATTCATAAACTCTAAATAAAAAATATTTAAAATTGAATATCCCATTTCGAAATTGAATATCCCTTTATTTACTAGGGATATTCAATTTCGTTTTTTTGTGAAAAAGTTCAATTTCGTATTTGAGCCATTATTATTTACACGGAAACTATTTCCACAATGAATAGTCTCCGCAAAACTAACCAATCCCTCTAGAAGAGAAAATAAAGAAGGGAACCACTTCTAAATAAAAGGATGAATTGTCCATATTTTCAACGTAAATATTATTCGGAAATTAGCCAGTTTATTTTCATATTAATTAATCTTCCAGTTGCCGCTACAATCCTAAGATATACCAGACCAGACAATTATGTTGTGTCAGAGTTTAAAATGTATGACGTAGCTAATACAAATTAACACTAATTATATGAAGAAACATTAAACATTAAACATTAAACACAAAAACTAGTACGTAATCAACCATTTTCATTGGTTCACATTTAATATCATGAAGGTTAGATTCACGACATTCCACATGTGCATATGCTCTTTTGAGCTTATTCATAAGATTTGATTAAATATTAGGTTAATGCTACTTAATCTTATGAGCTTTATTGTTTTTTGGGCGGCTTATGAGTTTTAATAAAAAAAAAATGAAACGTATTGAAAGGTTTTTAGACTTTGACTTCATAATAATGTTTATTTACTTATTTAGCTAAATAAATTGATTTTTTTTTGGGCAAAAGCTAAATAAATTGCTAGAGTCTTCGTTTTTGGATTATAATTAGTGACGATAAGAAATGGATTTGGGCCCATCAATTACGTTTCGGTGCCTTGTGGTTTCCGCCACTTTACGCATCTCCATCATTTTTTCTGGTTAATGTTATCAATTGGAAGATTTATCTTCTTTATTTGACTTGTCAATTTTTCACATCTACTAAAAATTTACTCCACTCGCATATCAGTTAAATTGAAAATTACATATTAAATTATTATCAAATGAAATCAACAAACGAATCAAAAAGTATAATCCATGTTTAGGCCTGGGCGTTCGGATACCCGTTGGCGTTCGGATCGGGTTTTTCGGGTTTTCGGATTTTCGAGTTTACGCTTCTAGGTTCCATACTAAAATTTTATTAGTACGGGTCGGGTTCGGATAATAACACTTCGGGTTCGGTTCAAAATTGTATTGCATCATAAAACCCATAAAGTAATCATATATCGTACGGATTCGGGTTATATCGGTTCGGTTCGGATATAACCAAAGTAAAAAACAAATTTTTTGAAGTAAAACATAAAGAAAAACATCTAAATTAAATAAAAATTAATCTATCACATATAAAATTGATATAATAACAATAAAATGTTAAACAAACATCATTTATAAACAATATGTATTGCCTTATAGAGAGTAGACTTTTTATTTCAATGAGCAAATTATAAAATACTTATTTATAACTAATTGTGTACTTAAAGCATTTATTAGAATTTTAATATTTATTATTATATATAATATCACCACAAATATTGAATTTAATAATTGTAATATTTATATATATTTCAAAATATTTATATTGACTATTAATTTCGGATTTTTCGGGTTACCCGTTCTGGTTCGGTTAATAACACTTCGGGTTCGGATATTTTTTGTACCACCCTACAAGATCCATTCGGGTATTTTTACGTTTCGGATCGGATAACGGGTCGGGTTTTTCGGTTCGGATTCGGTTCGGATTTCGGGTTCCGGATTTTATGCCCAGGCCTATCCATGTTTTTAAAAAGTTTATTTCATATAGAATTTCCGATATAATAGATAGTTAGTACCTGTACAGCTACATCATCAACCGGGTGTTTGGTCTAGTGGTATGATTCTCGCTTCGGGTGCGAGAGGTCCCGAGTTCGATTCTCGGAACACCCCTCCCTTGTACTGCTCCTAAATTTTCGGATCTGATCATCGTAATAAAAAGCATACCATACAGGCCTATTTAGTCCAATGGGCTCCATTATTCCAGGGATATAACCATCGCCAAAAAATATAATACAGGCCTAGTTAGTAAAATGGGCCGGATCGCTTAAAGGCAGTAAAAAGTAGGATGGATGTTCAATGGGGTTTCCATGTGTGTCGGCAGAGAAGCGACCAGTACATAATGGACAAATTTTTTTTTTTTTTAACAGCACATAATGGACAATTTTATATGAAAATCCTGATCGATAAATTTTACTTTAGATGCAAGGTTAAAAAAAATATTTTTCCCTCAAATTATAATATTTAAAATATCATTTTCTATATGAAAAATTTGTTGTAGTATTTTCAGTTTCTAGATCGGATCAGAATTGTATGACTGTTTTGCCAACAATCACCTACACTACATAAGAGCACCTCCATCGCTGTAGTTTAATACAGGTTCTAACCAAAAGCAAAAATAAAAATAAATGAAAAATGCTAAATAAACAGGGAACCGCTGCCAAACGTGGGCTTTTTAGAATCAGTAAGACACCCTAACGTGTCATCTTGTAATTGGAACGCACATTAATGTCTCTCTCCTTCGTTTGTGCGAAATCAGTTTTCTTTCTCCTCCATTCTTGAAGACTCCGCTTCTCTCTCGAATCTCATTTCGACCTCTTTCTCGGGTAGGTAAAATCATCCTTTCGATTTCTGCTTCCTGCTCTAAAAGTATTAATAGTACACGATCATGAACCTGGTGGCAATTGAATTTTTCTCCATTTACGCTGATAGATTCATGGTAGATAATTTACAATGCGTTTTGTAAACATGACAGTCTATTGTCCTGTCCTAAATACGCTGAGGGCCGTATGACACTGCTAGTTTTTGTGGTGCTTGTTTCTGTAAGTCTGTACAGAAGCTGCTGTTTGCCCAACTCCTTGTCTTCAACACTTCCCCATTGATGATAAAAGAAAACAGAACCTCGTCTTTTTAACACACCAATATGATCACCATCATGAAGAAGAGTACAAAAATGAATGTTCGGAAATAAATTAGTTTGTGAAATGCATGCATGCGATGATTAAATCACAAGGATGACAAAAAAAGATGGAAAGGAGACGTGTTGCAGAGAGAACCATATGGGGTTCTCCCATTGGAAGAGGAAAAATTTATATCCACTAACCAAGGTTCTAAACTTGTCAAATCACTTTATTTACTCTTAATTTAATCATTAGAACTCATTAGAGATCATAATGGATGAAGGTGGTCTAAGAATAATAACAGATCTAAAATTGGTCCATCAATCACCTACACTAACGTAGTACTGACGCTAACTTATTGAGGTTTCCAATTAATATGCAAACTTACTGAAGTTCCCAACTATGTATGAATTTGATGGCGGGTGTCACTAACAAAAATAAATAAAGAATTTGATGTTTACCAGCGGCGAGGCATTCAATGTCCGGTTTCAATAACCGACGTTCCGGACTTTGTTAGTTGTGAAAACACACCAATTAAATGTCACCGATTCATATATTTCATATAATATCCCCTGTATATTATTTGAGAAGCATTACAACTTCTTTTTGTAGCCACATGTCATCACTAAAATGATTCTTAGAATCATTAGAGAAATATGTTGGTCCATCTAATTATATAATAAACTTTTTATTAAACTAACAATAAATTCATCATTAATATATTTTATTATTTCCTTAAATAAAATTTACGGAATTACCTAATATGGCTAAAGTATATATGGCAATTAATGATTTTGAATAATAAAGATTTGATAAAAAAATAGTGTATCTTCTATCATATTTGTTTAATTTTAAGCTATTAAATAAATTAAATAACCACAATAACCATATAATAAAAATTTAGATTTTTATGTATATGTTATATTTTGAATTTTTACAAACGGCTATAAATTACTAAAACTGTTAAAAGTCTCACATTCAAATTTTATGATCCATGGTTTAAAATTTTTGTTATGAAAAAATACAAACGATTACAAAAATTATATAAGTAAAAAGTCTAATTTAATTAATTAATAAGATTAATATATATATATATCGTTGTAAATTAAACTATAAACCTTATAAAATAGAATATTTTAGTTTCAAAATTTGCTTTGAACAATTTTTTTGAACGATCATTGACAACTTATTTTTTTTAATTATAAATTACTAAAACTATTAATCCCACAATGAAAATTTTGTTATCAGTAATTTAAATTTTTT
>NC_027754.1:47187388-47200896 GCF_000695525.1 Brassica oleracea var. oleracea
ATTTAAATTTAATAACATATCCTATCAAATAAAAAAAATTTGGATTAATACAATTGATTTATATGTTTGCACCAATTTAATTATATTTTTAATAGTTACTGACTTTTAATTATTTAATATATATTTATTATTTTATAATATGTAAAAATATTTAATACATAAAATAATTTATATATATAATGTTGATTCCGCGCAAGGCGCGGGTCTTAACCTAGTACTAAAAGTATTTGTAGAAATTATAATATCTAACATGTGAACATTGCATAAAACTATAAACTATAACATTTAATACAAAGACATGGACATGTAACTTCATGATAACGATTGTTAAACCTAATAAGATAGCAGAACCTATTTAATGTTTACCTTATCACTTTCCCAACTAGTTTTTTTTCTTTCCCCTTTTAAACACCACCAATAAGTGGTTGAATCTTGAAAATGAAACACTCTAGCTCCAAAAGAGGCAATCAAAAACAAACAAACAAGCAGAGAGCTTCTTAATAAAACCAAACTCTGCTTCTGAATAGAGTCGAGAGAGTTAGAGAGTAAAAGCCATGGAAGCCATGAAGGAGGCTGTGGATCTGAGCTTGAGAGAGATGAGAGAGACGTTTGCGAGCGGGAGGACGAGGAGTGTGAAGTGGAGGAAGACACAGCTCAAAGCTATAATCGAGATGGTTAAAGACAACGAAGAAAAGATGTGCGATGTTCTGTTTCAAGATTTGGGCAAACACAGTACTGAAGCTTTTAGAGACGAGCTTGGTTTTGTCATGAGATCAGCTGCTACTGCTTTAAACAGTCTTGACAAATGGGTTGTTCCCAGAAAAGTAAGGACCCTACACCATGCGCATACGTTAATAATTGTAGTATGAGATAAAAATATTGGTTTATCAAAAAAAAAATATTGGTTAATCATTTTTTGTTTGGATAATTGTTTTCTTGGTGATGAAAAAACAGAGCAACCTTCCTCTGCTGTTCTACCCAGCAACGGGGAAAGTGATCTCAGAACCGTATGGGACGGTTCTTGTTCTGTCTAGCTGGAACTTTCCTATATGTAAGAGTTTGGATCTTGAATCACTTTCTTTTTTGAAATATTTAAATAGAGTTAATATTGTGCCTTTTATTGTTTGTGGTCAGCTTTGTCTTTGGACCCAATGATTGGGGCAATATCAGCAGGCAATACCGTGCTGCTCAAGGCATCTGAATTAAGCCCTAACGCATCTGCCTTCCTCGCCAAGACAATCCCGTCTTACCTCGACAACAAAGCCATAAAAGTTATTGAAGGAGGACCTGATGTCGCAACTATCCTCTTGCAGCATCAATGGGACAAGATCTTCTTCACGGGTATCGCTCAATTCACACCTCAACAACTCTATAACTAGCTTTGTTGAATTCAGTTATACGACGGATTCCAACTTAAAATCAATTGACGACTAAATAGACTGGTCCTATTTCTTTATATATTAATTAATTATTTCTCCAACAACCGACGTGAGACTTCATTCATTTACATGCTTGTTGTAGTTGAATATGCCTAATTGTTGTTTGTTTGTAGGGAGTCCAAGAATCGGAAAGATTATAATGGCTGCAGCTGCAGAGCATTTGACTCCTGTGACATTGGAGCTTGGTGGAAAATGTCCCACCATTATTGATCACCACTCTGTTTCAAAGGACATAATGGTATGTGTTTTTTTTTTCTGTTTTTCTTACATCCAATATTAAGTAATCTTGAAAGTGTCTGAATTTTTATTAACTTTCATGAGCATATAGTCGATTGTTAAGAGGATCTCTGGAGGAAAATGGGGATCTTGCAGTGGACAAGCTTGTATCTCCGTAGATTACGTTCTTGTCGAACAGAGTTTTGCGTCTTCTCTGGTACGTATACACACAAATGCAAGCATTGTTTCTGTTAGTATCTCTAAGAGTTTGTTGTTTTTTCTATAGATTGAAATGTTTAAGCCGGTGATAAAGTCTTTCTTTGGAGAAAACCCTAAAGAATCTGGATGTGTAGCTAGGATTGTCACCAAGAAACACTTTCAGAGACTGTCTCGTCTTCTTAATGATCCTCGTGTTCAAGCTTCAATCGTCTATGGTGGCTCCATGGATGAAGAGAAGCTGTATAATTTAGATTTAATCATGTTTCTTTCATAACACGGAATCTGTTTTACAATAGGTTTTGTTTGACAGGTATGTTGAGCCAACGATCTTGTTGAATCCTCCTCTTGATTCTGAGATAATGAATGAAGAAATATTTGGTCCAGTTCTCCCGATCATCACAGTAAGCATACAGTCATACATACAGATTAGTAACATTAGTTAGTAGAGTATAGATAATTGACTAATCGTTGCTGATTTTGACTATTTCCTCTGATGTAATGAAGTTACGTGACATCCAAGAAAGCATAGGGTTCATCAAGTCAAAACCAAAGCCACTTGCCATCTATGCATTTACCAAGGACGAGAAACTTAAAACTAGAATCTTATCCGAAACATCCTCTGGAAGTGTTACCTTCAACGACGTCATGATCCAGGTATATATCATATATATAAAAAATATTTGTCATATTCCCAACTATTCAACACACCACAAGATGAATCCCCATGAAACTAGTCTTCGGACCTATAAATTCCTAGTCATTTTGAAAAAAAGAAACATATGCTATAAAGAACTTTCTAATATCTTCGAGTGGTGATTGTAATTGCAGTATATGTGTGATGCGTTGCCCTTTGGAGGAGTGGGAGAGAGTGGAATGGGAAGGTATCACGGGAAATACTCATTTGAATGTTTCAGTCACGAGAAGGCAATAATGGAAGGAAGCTTAGCAATTGATCTTGAACCTCGATACCCTCCATGGAACAACTTCAAGCTCACTTTTATTAGACTAGCATTTTGTGAAGCTTACTTCAAGCTTGTCCTCTTAATGCTCGGTCTTAAAAGATAAAATCAGAAAGCGAGAAGAGAAACACACACATATGTGATTGGTTCATATCACTTATGTTTGATTTTCATATCTTCACCTAATAAGTTTGCACCATGTCATTCAAGTTATATGATATTCTATAAGTAATTTTCACATATATTTCTACCGAGTTACATTCTTAGTAACCACGGTTACATACGTACTTTTCATTGAGAAATTTATATTAGAATTAACTAAAAAAAGTTGTACAAAAATTTGATTGCAAGACAGACAACCGCAGTATTTTCCACGATAGATCTCAAGATTAGTACAATTCCGTAAAACATTAATATGGACTTTAGTGAATTAAGTAGTACGTGAAATGATACTTATGAACAATTGGACTAGAAAATGAATGTAGACTGTCTAAAATTCATTAATATTCATCTAACAATATTGTAATTAATTTTTACATACATGGGGTCGTATACATGTACGTAAAGGTGTGTATGTGTGTCTTGTCCAAAGAAAAAAAAAAAGCTGATGAAAAGTATGGGCGCGCACACCACAATAATAGGTCACTGCATCACTGAGGCAGTTTCTTTCATCCCCACCCTATGTAAAACTCTACCAAAAGCCCTAGCTAGTTTCTTTTCTTTTGGTTGGTACGTCGTCCTTACTTGCCCCTCTTTATTTCCAATCTTTTCAACCTTCCTCACTATTATTAATTTCATCTTTACTTCTCTCTCTTTGTCTGCCTTTGGTTGTATATGTATCTTCTTGAACTCAAATCCAACCAGAAACCATATCTCTTCTAGTTCTGTTCTTCACTCTTGGAGAGTTCAAAATTAAGGGAGGATAGGTGACTTGCAAGTCAAGGTACGTTCCCGAGGCTATAAACTATACGTAACGTCACGTGGTTTACTTGTTTCTTGTCTCCCTAATTTCTTGTATTTATGATCAACAAAGTGAACATGTTATATATGGATCTGTATTCGTAGTTTCACACCTGTCTAATTTCCCGGGGAATTAGGATTACGTTAGTTATTTATAATTTATACATTGTTATTGCTTCCAAACTTCGGGTAATATATGCGCAATTAGATTATCAAGATTTAAATAATAATAAAATATTTAATATACGAGTAACAGCCATTAAAACAGAACTTTAAAATTAAAGCCAAAAAATCTTCAACTCGTGTTGAGTTAAAAAAATCCCCAACTTTCAAATATTAGTTGTTCTAACTCTTATATTTTGTTGACTCAACCATTTAAGAAACCGACTAGTCAACTATTAAAATGGATTAAAAATAAATGTCTGTGAATTTTCTAAATGACATCATTTTTAAAATTGTTAAAATATTGATTAAACGACATTTTTTGCTTATGTAAACACTTAAAGAATCTCTTTCATGAAACCAGATCTCCAAATCAACTTCATATTCTTCGCTCTGGTTTCGCGAAAGAGATGTTTTAAATGCTTACATAAGCAAAAAAAAATGTCGTTTGATCAATTTTTTAATCAATTTTTAAAATGATGTCGGTTAGAGAGTTAACAAATGTTTATTTTTAATCGATTTTAATAGTTGACTATTCAGATTTCTTAAATGACCAAGTCAACAAAATATAAGTGTTAAAAAAGCCAATATTTGAAAGTTGAGAATTTTTTTTTGGCTCAAACACGAATTGAAAGTTTTTTTTACTTTAATTTAAAAGTTAAGGGTTTTAATGGTCGTTTTCTCTTTAATATACTCATTCTACGAATTAATTAGACTTTTATATACTGAAAATGTAACTAATTCATTGTAAAAGAGTTTTTTGGATTGAATAAATTTTACATTCATTAAAAACAATAAAAGAATATGCAACTAATAGTAATTTTTCTCTCACTAAACGAGCTCACTGGTTATGAAGTCATGATATTGATATACATATCTTATGGCCGATGTTTCTTAGCAGCATAGTGCAAGTTATTTTTTGGTACTGTAATATATAAGCTTGTTGGTGTTATACAATATATAGATTGTTGGCGTCGGAAAGACGTCACAGAGAGAAAAATATTAATGTTTTCATATTTTGTTAGTTATGCAATCCGCTACATTATTTAATGTGTTTGTGTAACCTAAGGTATAAGCAAGACTAATTTAACTCTAGGAAAGGTTGTATTAGCTAGGAGCTAATTAACTAAATCTTAGTATGCACTAAAACTAATCTATATTATTAAAAGAGAAGTACCCATTTGAAAATGTTCTTACTTCATTAATTAAACTTCTTTTTTTTTGCTTGTATTTTCAGTTGTATTTATGAAATATCCTAAAACGAATAAAATTGCCTAATTTATTACTTGTCTTTTCAGTTACATTAATAAAATATGCTTAAATGAATTAAACTTCCTATTTTATTGTTTGTCTTTTTCAGTTACCTTAATGAAATATCCTTAAATAAATTTGGAGATAATGTCATTTAATCAACAAAAAAAACTCATGAGTTATCCTTACGTGCATAATTTTAATAATGGAGATTTAAAAAAACGTGCATCATTAAAATGTTACCTAAAACATACAACACTAATATATAACATGCATCAATAAAACTAGAATTTGACTCACACAATTGTACGGATATTATTTTCAGTTGATTAAATTAAAAAATATTTATTTATTCAAAAAATATTTAAGAATGGCTATGTTTTTAAAAATTATCTCTATTATTAAAAGAGAAGTACCCATTAAAAAATACCCCTTAATTTTTAAAATTAATTACACTTCCATGCCACTGACAATTAAATTGAATTTCCTATTTTAATGCTTGTCTTTTTCAGTTAGATTAATGTGTTTTCCTTATTCAAATATAAACTTAACATCATTAAATTAACTTCTAAATATGATTACGTAAAAGTAAAGTACAAATTCGAAACTTAACAACATTTAACCGAAAACGTTGGAGGACATCACACTAAATCTCTATTATTAAAAGAGAAGTACCCATTAAAAAATACCCCTTAATTTTTAAAATTAATTACACTTCCATGCCACTGACAATTAAATTGAATTTCCTATTTTAATGCTTGTCTTTTTCAGTTAGATTAATGTGTTTTCCTTATTCAAATATAAACTTAACATCATTAAATTAACTTCTAAATATGATTACGTAAAAGTAAAGTACAAATTCGAAACTTAACAACATTTAACCGAAAACGTTGGAGGACATCACACTAAATCTCTATTATTAAAAGAGAAGTACCCATTAAAAAATACCCCTTAATTTTTAAAATTAATTACACTTCCATGCCACTGACAATTAAATTGAATTTCCTATTTTAATGCTTGTCTTTTTCAGTTAGATTAATGTGTTTTCCTTATTCAAATATAAACTTAACATCATTAAATTAACTTCTAAATATGATTACGTAAAAGTAAAGTACAAATTCGAAACTTAACAACATTTAACCGAAAACGTTGGAGGACATCACACTAAATCTCTATTATTAAAAGAGAAGTACCCATTAAAAAATACCCCTTAATTTTTAAAATTAATTACACTTCCATGCCACTGACAATTAAATTGAATTTCCTATTTTAATGCTTGTCTTTTTCAGTTAGATTAATGTGTTTTCCTTATTCAAATATAAACTTAACATCATTAAATTAACTTCTAAATATGATTACGTAAAAGTAAAGTACAAATTCGAAACTTAACAACATTTAACCGAAAACGTTGGAGGACATCACACTAAATCTCTATTATTAAAAGAGAAGTACCCATTAAAAAATACCCCTTAATTTTTAAAATTAATTACACTTCCATGCCACTGACAATTAAATTGAATTTCCTATTTTAATGCTTGTCTTTTTCAGCCTTTTTTATATGTTAAATTTTTCATAGAAGTTTAAAAATCATTTTATTTTCTTTAAACATGTATAACTAATTTATAATCTTTTATGTCATATTAAGTCATAATATAATATTTTTTCATATTTTACATTAATAACCATTGTTTTTATATATCGTCTACAATTCTCTAATTACGTCTATTTGTTCAATTTTTTTATATGATATCAAATATTCATCGTAAATAGATGGTTTAAGATGCCAAAAAAATTATTTACTTGGTGAATATAATACATCAAATATTACAAATACATTATTTAGTTAAATAAATAACCAAAAACCAAAAATTCAAACTCGCGATGGCGCGCGGGTCAGGGTCTAGTTGGTTTTATATACCAATGCTGTTACCATGGCCTGTGATGCATGAACAATCTATATCATTAATCCACGAGTTCATAAATTTTCAAACACCAATTCATTGTGAAGTGGAACCCTCTATGTGTAGAATCGACAATATATGAGACCGGCCAGTACGGTTATCATAACTTATTATATGCTGAAATTTTTTTGCCCTCGTTTGCTTTCCTGTCGTTTGTCACTATTGATTTCACTTTAGTTAGTTTGCTACTTACTTTTAAATATAGATAGACTTCACTCTACCATATGAAAATATTATAATTTATCCAATATTAAAACACAAGAATTTCTCGAGGTTACCCAATGGGAGAAGCAACCGGCAACATCGAGAACCAAAAAAAAACAAAACTTACATATTAACGTAAACCACCAATAATATTTATGATAATTATTCATTACCGTACAAGAAGCATAAAATTAAACACATATTACAAGACAAACAAACATGCATATGTTGATACGATATGAAAAGTCGTCCATCTATTACATAGGGCTGATGAAAAAACACTCAAAACACACATTACATATATAGTTTCAATATATTATATTAAAATTTCAATATATTATATTAAAAACTGGAGTTCTTGATTTAATCAAGATCTTGGTGGGTTTTGATAGAATTGCGTACCTGGTGGCACGAACATCGTCATCATGTTACTTGAATAGTAACTACCAGAATTAGGATCTACAAACATCGCCGAGGATCCTCCTCTTCCACCGTCTGCTATAGCTGGAGTATTAGACGTATTTCCACCTCCTGCAGAAGAGCTATGATGATCGCTTCCGCCACTGCCACCACTCATGTAGCTGCTTTCAGGGCCTTGGTCATATAGAATTCCTTTGAAGAGATGACCTCCGATGTTCACCGTCGTTTGATAAGCGTATTGACCATCCCCTCCTTCGTCTACGCCGCTCATTTTTACACACCGGAAAAGCGCATCAGAGCTCACTTCGGGTGGAAAACTCGCCTTCCCCATTTCTAACCCTAAAAAATACACATATTAAGTTTCAAACAATACACCCGAAAAATCCCACATAAACAATAGATTCTTGCGCCTAATTAATGTTTTCTCTAGTAGCGTTTGTGTTTTCAAATTAATATATGTGATGACTGCTTTCACAACAGAACACAACATATAAAGGTTTTATCAAACATCTTGAAAATCTCAAAAATCAAACGAAATTGACAATTTAAAGATGTTTGATTAAAAAAAACGTAAAGTCAGAACGTTATATTTTTAATATAAGCAAAAAAAAAAAGTTGCCGTAAAATGGAACATTAACAGCTGCTTTTAAATGTATCCGAGTTTTATTCTGAAAATCACATCAAATATGGTTGGAATCTGAAGTCGTCTGAATAATAAAAATAAATCTGAAACAAAAACCTGCTGAGTCGGATGGTAAGCGAGAGGAGGATGTTTCCGGAAGAGTTGTATCCCTATGACGTTTAGGGATACTCGAACCGCCGCTACCACCACGGCCTCCGCCTCCAGATGTTGACATATGAAGCTGCTGTTGTCTCTCGCGGCGTCTCGCAACGGGAATCCACGTGCTCCTAACGTGAGTGGAACAATCGAAGCCGCGGCTCTTACAGCAAGTTCTGCAACGCAGGTGAGTGCAATCTTTCTTGGCTTGGTTTCCACAGTCCCGACAGCTTATGGTGATGGATCTTGATGATGTGGATATATCAGAGACGTCTATCTGATGACCTGGATCAAGATCTATGCTTTGTTGTTGTGGATGTGGTTGATGGTGGTGCATGAGAATCTGTTGCTCTGGTGGAATCTGCCATACGCTCGAGCTTGGGTTAATATTATTGGTGTTTGTGTTTGATCTATACCAAACCCAGTTTGTCTTTTGTTGTTGTTGATTTCCTTCTTCTTGGTCTCCGTTGTTTCCTCCTAGTGAAAACATCCCAGCCATTTCCTAAGACCTAACACTTCAAACCCTAATCTTGACCAAACAATATCCATAATTCAAAAACCCTAATTACCATGAAATCCTTTTCCTATTTACTTCTCTTTCTCACTAAAGTTCAGCTTTTTCTCACTAAAGCTGTTAGAATCTAAACCCTAATTTATCTCTCTTGGAGCAAAGTGTGATTCTTGGTAATGAGTAGTTTTTTTTTTTGGTAAAAAGTAATGAGTAGTTGAAGTGGGAGAAAGTAAGAAGAAGAAAGAAATAAAAGAGAATTAAGAAAGAAGAATTTAAGCTGGGTCTGTGTATGATCTTTGTTTTTCTCAATAGATTTCTGCCACGCCGCCGCGTTCTTTAGCTTTCTCTTTCCTCTGCTCTGCTCTGCTCATCCCTAGAATTTAAGTCTCTCTGATTTGGGTTTTTGCAGATTCTGTGAAAACCAAAGTGAAAAGCTTTTCTTTCCCCTTCTCACTTCGGCTTTGTCTGAACAAAACGCTTCTAGTTCTGTCCGAGTGAAAGTAAATATAATTAGAGAAATACTCTCTTTCTCTCTCTATCGACTCCGAGTCTCACACCCACGGGGGATGATCCACGGTCCAAGCTTTCTTGTTCTCATCCCATGGACTAGAGTTTGTCACGTGGCGAATTTGATCTTAACATGGAACAATTTAGTTTTTTTTCTTAGAAATTTTTTTCTTGATCAAATTTTCCTTGGAGTTATATAACATTTATGATTTTTACGTAGTTATAAAAAAAGAGTTAGCACATGTGCCTGTACGTATAGTTTAACGGAGTATTAATTATGGCTAATACCGCTTAATTATACGTTTTATGATTTTATCTAGTCTCTAAGAATATTAATTGCTCACCTAGATGCCTTAGGTTCTCTCGTACTTTAACGTAGCTTTAAGTAAGTTTTAATAATCATTTAAATGAATTTTATGTCTAATCACAACACAGTTGTCTACAGAAATCATATGATCAAAAATGAATTTATAATTAATTAAAATTATTTATTTAACTATATATAGGATTATAAAATTTAAAATATTTTTCTGCAAATACAAAAAAATTATTCTAAATAAAGGAAATAACAACATTTCCCTGAATATAAAGAAAATTAACATTTTTAATTTTCATATAAAGTTATGGAAAATATATTTTATAATAGAATTTCGAGTAAAATTTTAGAGATATACTGGAATTGTTCTTACGGTTTTTTATGATTGAAAATCTCTTAGTGAAGCTTAAATTTATTATAGTACATTTGGATGTCAGTATTTTTCTTTAAATTTATAGATATTCTTAATTTTTCACGCACCAGGAAATCAATGATTCGGCGAACTAATTACAAAGAGTAGACTAACAATCAGTGTTGTATAAAAAATCACCATAGAATAGTTTATGGAAAAAGAGAGATTCGGGGCAGTGAAAAAGAGGCGCTCTTTTTATTGATTGTAACAAGTGATCATATTAATATTAGTTGTGAGTGATCTGATAATTAAGGAAATATTTACAACAACAACAAAAACTGAGGAAAGGTGAAAAAAGAAGAAAAAATGCACGTTACTCTTTGGACTCTCTGCGGCTATACAAGGGAACACTGCGCCACCTACGTTTACTTTTTTGTATTCCATTCTTTTTACTGTGAATTATTTATGTTTCTACAAAAGACAGTAAAATAATGTAATAAAATCTATGAATAAGAATATTTTGATTTGCATTATCTAGGATAACTAAGAGCATGATTAACCCGGGATTCTTATGATGAGGTGCTTAACGGAAGTTAAGAAAATGTTTCTTAACTTTTAACTAAAAAAGCTAAGAACCGGTTCTTAAATAAGGACTTTAAGAACCGGTTCTTAGTTTTTTTAGTTAAAAGTTCTTAACTTCCGTTAAAAACCCCACTCTAAGAACCTCGGGTTAATCATGGTCTAAGAGCATGATTATTGGAGGGTTCTTAGAATGGGGTTTTTAACGGAATATAAGAATCCGTCTCTTAACTTTTAACTAAAAAAGCTAAGAACCGGTTCTTAAATAAGAGTTTTAAGAGCCGGTTCTTAGCTTTTGTAGTTAAAAGTTAAGAGATGGATTCTTATATTCCGCTAAGAACCCCACCCCAAGAACTCCCCAATAATCATGCTCTAAGAGCATGATTAACCCGGAGTTCTTAGGATGAGGTTCTTAGCGGAAGTTAAGAAACTGTTTCTTAACTTCCGTTAAGAACCCCACTTTAAGAACCCGAGGTTAATCATGGTCTAAGTGAACATATTCTGACACAAAATAACATAATATTAAAACAAAGAATACAAAATGAAATGGTAGGATCACCTTTTTGCTCCAAAATTGTGTAATTAAATAATATCTTCGTTTCATATCACTAGATTTGCTATCTAGATGACTTGGTCAGGAGGTGTATATTTTGATTAGAAAATATATGTAAAATGAGGCTGTATAATATAAGCCGTGCCTATATGGTTGAAGAAGAAACAATGGCTTAGGGCATCAAATTGATTTCAAATAAATTTTAGAAGCATGTCTACAAATACTTGTTTCTTATGGTTTAAATCTTTGTTTCTTCTTATAAAATTTATCTTTCTTTCTAATAATTCACTATATATTTAACTTTACGACAATGAATTATATTTTCTTTAACTTCGTATTTAACAGTTAACTTTTATTCCATTTTTACTTTCTTAAAAAAGCTAATAGCTTTATATATAAATTACTGCATTATGGATCATAGTCCTATAAAATTTTATATTTTTGTTGTAATTTTTGTAAATAGTTTATTTTTATGTCAACAAACAGTTTATTTATAAAGTTTACTTATTATAAAATATCTAAATTTGTGGCTAAGTTTTTATTGTGTTTCGGGCATCGAAAATTCTTCGCACGGCTAGGAAACACTTTCGGCAAGGAAAAACACAAGGACAACAATTAAGTTAAAAAAACATATGACAAACGATATTAGATTTGAAATATCCCTAATTATACTCTTTGGTAATAAGATCCCGTCCCCTTGCATCCTCTAGGAAGAGACCATATCAGGCCATATCACGTAATGTCCGAGCTATTAAACTTCACAAATCACCATAAAATATGTAAAATAAAATGCATACAATTTGATTAAATACGGATGCAATTTAATATATTTTCATTTTCATACACGAGTTCCATGCTATCCGATGATTATATGAGGTATATTCATCCAGTTACATGGTATTTGTTATCTGAGATTAAAAAAAAAAACGTTGTTTGAGATGTTAATACATCAACAAGGATTCTACAGTTGAAGATGCTGTGATGGACCAAAAACCTGTTGGATTGGTCTGGATTTTTTAGATCCAAAATTTAAAATCAGTCATTTTATAATTTCTCCCCTATAAAAATCAGTGGTGTCACTTCCGAATAGAACAAGAAACAATAGCTATATCGTTTATTTTGCTATTGTATAATTAAATAGTAAACTCGTCCGCTTGACCACATAATTGGACCAAATTAATATCTAAAAATAAAAATCAAATTAAAATCGCCTTTTTATCATAGGATCGATCAGGTTAGTCTAATCCGAAGGTTTTGGAAAGGAAATGCTATTTAAAATGGTGAAATTTAGTCATGAAGGGTTTTTAAATAAGAAAAGATAAAAGAAAAGAAAGAACGAAAGAATGAGAAGAGAAAATGACAAGTGGGAGAGGCCCGAGAAGAAAAAGACGTTTGCTGTCTGTCCCTTAAACCTGTTGAGAGGTCTCTTGAGCCCAGTGTTGTCTTCTCCTCTGCGTTGACTCTCTCTCAGTTTATTTAAAATCTTCAGTTTTTTTTTTGCTTAAACTTTCATATTTTCTTATTTTGAAGTAGTTTTTCTTTTTTATGTTTTATAAATAAATAACAAACAGTGTTTCAAAAAAGAAGAAGATATAATCGCTTGTGCGGGGAGTGAGATCTATACTAATAAAAATGGAGATTAATAAAAATGACCTTTTGGGTTTCCAACGTACACATCAGCAAAAAAAAACTTCTTCCGGAAGAAGTCACATGGCATTGTTACTAAAAAGTAAAAAAAATAAATAATAAGTAAATATATACAATATAAGGAAAATAAATATTAAGTAAATATGCAATATAAAAAATAGAAATATTACATTAAACAATAATATGTAAATATACAATATAAAGAAAAATAAATAATACATAAATATACAATATAAGAAATATAAATATTACATTAAAAAATCTATCAGAAAAATGTATAGTAAAATAAATAATAACTAAATACACAATATAAGAAATATAAATATTATACTAAAAATTTATCGTAATATTAAAATACATAAATATAAAATATAAATAATAAATAGTAAATAAATATAGTATATAAGAAATAAAAATATGATATTAAATATATATCATAATATTATCATTGATATAAAAACAAAAAAATTAGAA
>NC_027754.1:47201123-47231377 GCF_000695525.1 Brassica oleracea var. oleracea
ATAAAAACAAGAAATTTAGAATAAATAAATATACTAATAAGAAAAGATAAACAGTAAGTAAATATACAATATAAAGAATAGAAAAACTAAATTAAACATATATCTGAAAATGTATAGTTAAATAAATAATAAGTAACTATACAATATAAAAATATTATATTAAACATCTATTATAATATTAGAATAAGTAATATAAATATAAGAAAAATAAATAATAAGTAATATAAAATATAAGAAATACAAAAAAATATTAAAATCTATCTGAAATATATATAATAAAATAAATAATAAGTAATATATAATATAAGAAATAGATATATTACATTAAACATCTATCGTAATATTACAATTTGATATAAAGCAAAACAATTAGATAAGTAAATATACAATAAAAAATGTACAATATAAGAAATGAAAAAACTACATTAAACATTTATCTGAAAAATTTATACTTTTACATTTTATTATTTCCAAATATTTTTATTAGTAAATAAACAATATAAGAAAAGCAAGCGTACAATATAAAAGAATAGAAATATTCCTGTCTCTGGTCCTGATAGACAATGCTGGAAGGCATCTATTGTTGATTTCTTGAAATGTAACGTTGCAGCGTCATGGTCGGAATCATCAGGTATAGGTGGAGCTTCATGGATAATCAGAGATAGCAGAGGGAGAGTCCCGAAGCACAGTAGGAGATCCTTTTCTTTTGTCTTCACCAGAGAAATTGTGGAACTTTGGGCTCTCCACTGGGCTATTGAGAGCATGGTTTCTATGGGACACGATAAGATCGTCTTTGAATCATCATGTTTACAAGCAAGAGCGTGTATTCTAAAGCAGGACACGAATAGAGGTCCCTTGGAACTTGTTGGAATGATCTTCGATCTTCTTCAAAGATTACAACATTGGTCTCTCGAACATGTTGTTCCTACAAGGAATATTGTAGCTCAGAAAATCGCCATCAGTGTGACTGCAGAGCGAAGATATCAATCATACATCGCCACTGGAGGCCCGGCCTGGCTGGAAGATCTTATTGATTTGGAAGCAAAGGATGGCTGTCTGCTTCACTAAGTGGAAACATCACTGTCTCTCCCATTTATCGGGAGTATGGTATGTTCGTTAAGATTTACATCTCTAAAACAGTTCTTTTAGCTTTTCTTTTCACCTACCTACTGGTATGGTTTTTGCTTTGCCCTTGGTTGGTTATGTTCTAATTTAAACTCTAGCCTAAAGACTCAATAATATTCAGTGTTAAAAAAAAAACATCTACCATTATATTATCATTTGATATAAAAGCAAGAAAATTAGAATAAGTAAATACACAATATAAGAAAAATTAAACAATAGGTAAAATACAATTAAGAAATGAAAAAATTAAATTAAACATCTCTATGAAAAAATGTGTAGTAAAATAAATAATAAGTAAATATACAATATAAGAAATATAAATATTACATTAAACATCATTCATAATATTAGAATAAATAAAATATACAATATAACGAAAATACACAATAAATAAACATAAAATATCAGAACTGAAAAAACTAAATTCAACATCTATCTGATAGTAAAATAAATAATAAGTAAATATAGAGTGTAAGAAATGAAAATTTTACATTAAACATCTATCATAAGATTATAATAAAAATAAATAAATAATAAGTAAATATACAATGTAAGAAATATAAAAACTACATTAAACATCTGAAAAACGTACAGTAAAATAAATAATATTTAAATATACAATATAAGAAATATAAATATTATATTAAACATCTATAAGTAATATTACCATTTGATATAAAAGAAAAATAAAATAGAATAAGTAAATATACAATATCATAAAAAATAAATAATAAATAATAAATAATAAGTAAATATACAATATAAAAAAAAGAAAATTACATTAAACATCTATCTGAAAAATGTAATGTTTATATTATTATTATTTATAAATATTTTTATAAGTAAATATATATACAATATAGGAAGAAATAAATAATAAGCAAATATACAATATAAGAAGAGAAATTCCATAAGATAGTCTTTTTAAAAAATTTGTCACAAAAATAGCCATCAATGAAAAAAATGACCAAAAGAAGTTTTACTAAAGAGTGAAAATACATTTATACCCTATAATCTAGACTTTGGATTTAGAGTTAAGAGGTGAGGTTTTGAGGATATGGTTTCAAATTTTCAAAAATAAAAAACTAAAATTAAAACTTTCAAAATAAAAAGGATTATTTTGGTCATTTCCCTTAATGAAGGCTATTTTGTGACAAAAACTTAAAAAAGACTATTTGAGAGAATTGCACATATAAAAAATAGAAATATTACATATTATAATAAGTAAATATAAAATATAAGAAAAAATAATAAGTAAATATAGTATAGAAGAAATAAAAATATTAAGTTAAATATATATCATAATATTATCATTGATATAAAAGCAAAACATATAGAATAAGTAAATATACAAAATAAGAAAAAATAAACAGTAAATAAATATATAATATAAAAATAAAAAAAAACTAAATTAAACATCTATTTGAAAAATGTATAGTTAAATGGAAAAATGTAGAGTTAAATAAATAATAAGCAAATATACAATATAAGAAATAGAAATATTACATTAAACATCTATTGTAATATTACCATTTTATATAAAATCAAGAAAACTAGAATAAATAAATATACAATATAGAGAAATTCTCTAGGATAGCCCTCAATGAGAAAAAATACCAAAAGAAGTTTTATTAAAGAGTAAAAATACATCTATACCTTAGGGTTAATTAATCTAGACTTAGAGTTTAGAGTTAAGGGCTGAGATTTTGAAAATAGAGTTTCAAATTTAAAAAAATAAAAAGTAAATATTAAAATTTTCAAAATAAAAAAGGGCTATTTTATTCATTTTCCTTATAGAATGCTATTTTGTTACAAAACTTAAAAATGACTATTTGAGACAATTGCTCTACGATATAAGAAAAACTAAATAATAAGTAAATATATAATATAAGAAATGAAAAACTATATCAAATATTTATCTGAAAAATGTATAGTTTTCTGGTTTTTTCTAAGTAAATATGTATTCACACAAACATACAATTCAGAATTTTATTGTTGTTCAGTATACAACGTCCAAAAGAATAGTTATATATTTAATATTTGGAAATCAAAATAGTCTCGCGCGTAGCGCGGATTAATTTCTAGTACAAATAAAAGTTGAGATTTTCGTCGCTGATGAGATTATAATAAAAGTTTGGCTTTTATTTTATTTTAAGGGTTTGTTTTTTTTTTAAGTTGTAAATATGTAAATGTTTATGTTAAGGCAACATTTGAACAAAGTAGTACTAGAAGGTCTTAATTTTGGGATGCTTGCTTGCTTCATGAAAGGAGTACATTTGAGCAAATGGGAACAAGAACTTAGACAATAATGTAAAAAAATGAAATTATATTATAATGTAATGGCTGTCATTTTCTCAGCCTTTAAATGTGGCTTTTTGTTGATAACAACATGGCATATTTGAGTCTTTTAGAGAAAAGTCTAATCTATTGGATATCTACATCAACCATATAATAACAATATAGTTAAAGAAGAATAAGAGTTATGCACCAAACCTAACATATATCCCCTTCAATATTCAAATAATATACTCTTCTGTATTTTCTTGGTAATTTCATATTTGTTAATCGGAATTACATATCGAACCCAAACTAATTCCCAAAACTCATAAAAAGCTGGATTTTCTTACTATTGAAAACATCTAGAGATGGTTAGAAAAGTACTTAAATGTATACAAATACTAAATATAGAAAAAAGACATTTATAATGAATTTTCCAATTTTCAGTGGTTTTATTTAAAACTAGCCATGATTTTTAATTATCTAAACAAAGGTAAACACAAACCGAAAGTACAATCAAACCCTATACTACACTTTAAAGATCGGCATGCAATATAAAGTAAAAATTAAAGAGCTATGGATCTTGGCTCAATCAATAATAATAGGGCAATGGATGTTGAATTTTGACTATGGTCCATGCGTTGTTAGTGATTGGTCGGTCGGTCCATATAAATGTAATGATGTAAATTGTGTTTTTTCACTTCGCACCACTCATTATCCATTTAATCCAGTTGGGTTGGGATGCAAATTAATTGATTACAGAAGATTCTACTGCACCTTTACCTCCTCCATTATTCATTTAATGAAATTTTATGTCTAATGGATTTTAATATAATTAAGATATATACATAATGATAAAACTTAGGTTTCTGTAATTGTCCCCACTCTATAAAATTAATTTAAATTCATACTTTTGTAACACGCAGGACCACTTCTTTTTAGTCCTTACAAGTCTAGTTAACTTTGAAAGAGAATTGGTTCTTACAATCTCAACTTCTGATACTTTAAGTAGAACTAATTTAGAGGCTTGTCTTAGATCCTAACTATTTTTCTGGCAGTTACAAATGCTCACGCTTATAAGAAAATGCAAGAACACCATAATTAAGTTCTTAATCAAACTAGGGTGTTCTTTAGATTCCAGAGAGTCTTAACGTTTTAACTAAACTTGCTGCATCTCCTTCCTCTTAGCATCCACAAGCAGAGAAAGTTGTGCACATTTACTTTTAGCTTCTTCCAGTTCCTTTTCTAAGTTCCTTACCTGTTTCATCATCCATTTACATATATGTTAGAACTTAGAATCTATGCAACAGACGGATGTTTGTCTCTGGTTTTATAATATGGAATCAAACTTACCGTCTGTTCCATTTCAGTCTCTTTCTTTGTATATTCCTCGCACCTACTAAGAAAGAACACATTAATAATCCAATTTTTCATGAAATGAATTTTTTTTATGTTGAGTTTACATATACACTGAAACCGCTAACTGGAAGTTTAGGCGCCTCTTTGATGAATCCAACTTTAATTTCAGCTGCAGCCTGTTATATATAAGAATGCTTAGCGATCATTGCTCTCACTGTCTAAACATTAACATGTGAAAGTACACATGAAAAGAAAGAAAAGAGGAAGTGTTGGTTTGTGTTCCATTGCAGCTGCTTGTGGTTTGTACATTATATTCTCAGGATATCTAAATTAATCAGCAATATTGAACTGCACCACAGGGATTCCCCGAAGAATAATCTTGAAAATTTCGAACATTTTGAGATATAGCATTGAAGTGTAAGCCTGAGGATAAAGAAACTAACAAAGTCAGCCTTTAAACACCCTTGCAACAGCAAGAAAGAATGTTCAGGAGAGTTACCCTTAGAGAGTGCCTAACACGGTAAGAGATATGAGATCTAAGTTCTAATGTTCTCGAGTTGATCCGTTTCTCGTCCTGAACACTTTCATCTCGGAGTCTTTTGTCCTGTTATACAAATGTTAGAACCCAAGTCCTGCAAATTACCTGGCCCCTTAAAGAAATGTTAAGTACCTCGTCATCATCGTCAAAACTCAGCTCATAGATCCCTTCATCATTAAGCCACAAGTTGTATATAACTACTTTTGATCCATGCGCTCCAATATCCTCAAACTGGTTAAGAATGGAATAAATAAACATGCCACATTAGAATTACACGTGAAATTAGAGTGTTTAGAAGGAACCAACCTGTGACCATTTGAGAAGAATGTTAAGGTTGGTAGACAAATCTTCTGAAGATTCATAAACAATTGGTTGGGGCCCGCCCATCTTTGGATATATCAAATATCAATCTGCATTACAGAAACGATTAATATCACTTGAGATAGAGTGATAGACGCATGGATATTATATACGTAAACAATTAAACATAGGTCCTCAAATTATGGAGAAAAAATTATTAAAATCTTTAGTAAATGTCTATATCTCCTAAATTCTCAAATCCATGATCAGATATTGTTTCAGGCATGAAAACAAGAAGCTACAGATGCTGAAGGTTTTACCATAGGAACAGTCACATCTTCCTGGCCCGTTTTCCTAAGGAACGTGTAAGACAGAAGACCAACGCTCTGTGTAGCTTTGCTAGAACAGAGAAGATAAAAACATAGTAAACTTAAAAACAGAACACACGCTAAGTTCAGAGTGTATATTGTATATATCAATACGCTCCAAGTCTTATGGTACTTGTCTTAAAAGTTAAAACCATTTTCATCTACACACGCAAAAGGTGAAACTCTTTGTAGTAACCTGACTAGAGAGATGTGGAGACGATCGGGGATTGGAGAGATGGCGGTGGCGGGTGGAAGACGAGATGATGGTGTGGCGATGTTCGTTGGAGAAGGGACGAGCGGAAGGAGGAGAAAGAAGAGGATCAAAGGGACGTGGTCTGGGGAGGAGGACGTTATGTTGAGTGAGCTCGTGGAGATGTTCGGACCGAGGAATTGGAGTTCGATGGCGCGGAGTATTCCTGGTCGGTCGGGCAAGTCTTGTCGTCTTCGGTGGTGTAATCAGCTTGATCCATCTCTTAAACGTAACCCTTTCACTGGTATAGACTAAACCTCAATTTAGAGTCTTTGATTTTCAATTGGGGATTTTGATTTTCGATCGAATTGTTCATGTGATCATTTGCCCTTTTGAGGTTTGAATCATCCGTTGTGAACTGATGAATCTAGGGTGATGATTGTCTGTGAAATGGAATTGAATTGTGAACTTGACGGCAGAGATATGAGAGCCTTGCCTGGTTCTTAGCTGTGAAAATACTCGTTGGTTTCAATTAAACTAAAAAGAAAATTGAAAAAGGATTAACCTTTGGATCTGTGTTTCTGAATTTGGAAAAAAAAATGTAATCTTTTTGATTCTTGTGGTTGCTCGTATGCTTGTGAATTGTGATCCGTTTCAGTGTGAACTGAGAATTAACCTGGAAAAGAGTACCCTTTGGATCTGTATTTCTGAGTTTGAAAAAGAGTGAATTTATGAATCTTGTGGCTGCGGAATCACTACTCCTTTTCAGTGTGGACTGAGAAAGGATTAACCTTTGGATCTATGTTTATGAGCTTGAAATTTTAGATTGCTGTGGAACATGGATTGTGATTTGTGAGCTTCTCCTTTGAATCCCAAACGAACAAAGTTAGTTTTATTTGAGGATAGTAACTTTGCGTGGCTATATTTGGTGTTGCTTGGTTCTAGCTTCCAAGGGTGTGTGCATTGGTTGAGTATTCGCAAGTTTTGCGTTATTTTTGTGTCATAGTAATTCTCTGCTTCGGTAGGATTTGATCAGTAAAACTAAATCAAACACTTCTTTGTCTTTGTACTTTTGGGTTTATAAAGAGGTAGAGGACGAGGCTATCATCACAGCACACGCCATCCACGGAAACAAATGGTCTATTATCGCTAAGCTCCTCCCAGGAAGAACAGACAACGCTATCAAAAACCACTGGAACGCCACTCTAAGACGTCGATGCACAGACTTCGAAACGCCGACAACAAACACACCGACTGGAAACTTACTCCTGCAAGATTCTAGACTCGACAGAACGATGAACACCTTCGCATCATCTGAAGAAACTTTATCATCAGGCGGCGGTGGTGGCGGTGGCGGCCATGTAACTACTCCAATTGTATCTTCAGACGGCAAAGAAGCCACCTCCATGAACATATCCGAAGAACAACCCTCAGACAAAGCAAACGAGGAAGACATTTCTAGGCAAGTATGTAATGATCCTCCAACCCTTTTCCGCCCAGTGGCCAAACTCAGTTCTTTTAACCCTTACAACCACATGGAAGGGTCTTCCACTCCACATACACTAAACCAAAACAAGTTCCAGTCGTGTAAACAAGACACAGCAATGCTGAGATTGGTTGAAGGAGCTTACAGCGAACGGTTTGTGCCTCAGAAATGCGGAAGTGGGTGTTGCAGCGTTTCTCAGAAAGACTCATTGTTGGGTCCAGAGTTTGTGGACTACTTGGACCCACCAACGTTCCCTAGTTATGAACTAGCTGCTATAGCGACTGATATAAGCAGCCTCGCATGGTTGAGAAGCGGTTTGGAGAGCAGCAGCGTGAGAGCGATGGAGGAAGCAGCTGGTCGGTTAAGGCCACAGGGGACAAGAGGACATCGAGATCATTGTCTTGTGTCTGAACAAGGAAAGAGCAGAACCAATGTCCTGTCTACATAAAAATTGCATTTTCTTCTTCAGATTTGTTCACCTTTTTTTTTGTTCTTTCAGAAGATTGAGTTTCACTTGTAATTGAAGTTGTGATGTAATTTAGTAGAAATAGTTTCTATAGCTATGAGATTTGAGTCTTTTCAAAAAAAAAAAAAAAAAATTCAAAAAAAAAAGAAGCTCAACGTTCCTTTTAACAAAATATAAAAATACTTACGTTGTCCAATTGTCGTATTAGACTTCTTTGATGAGTAGCCTAAGCTCATGCATTTTCTGATCCCATCGGGATCCATCCTGGCGCCGTCGTCTTGGAAAGCTAAAGCTGGTGAGTTGTCTTTGACTATATCAAATCTTGTCGATCTTGACAAAAGTGGCCCCGTTTTGTATCTGAGGACGAATACAAATGCAAATGCTGTAACATACAATTCAGTCACAATGAACAAAAGATAAGCAGTTCCCTTTATGCATGCATACCTCGTTAACTGCATTATCAATATTTAAGAAAACAACGCGTTTTTTTTTTGGAGATGGTTTAGTTACGTAAACAACAAGGCGTGTTTAGTTTCTTCCCTTTTGGAATGCAGATCAATCAGAGTGTTGTAGATATTTTACATTTCGCATTATAAAATATTATTTTCCTTATTAATGTATTTATTTTGTTTGTATATGAGAAAATAAGATAATATTTGATAATCCAAACAAATTTATCCCTGTAATATTGGGCAAAATCTAACGCAATCTTATTATTCAAACTAAATTGAAAATATTAAATCTGATGAAAAAAGCAAATAGAAACAGAAAATCAGAGAAAACAAATCTAAAATCCTAAATCAAATAAGAGAAAAAAACAAACTTAGACATTCATGTTGAAGGAAACTACTCGTCCGTTTGTAAATTGTATCTGTTATACAACATGATAGAATCGGCTGCGACGGGTTCATTGTCTTGGTTCCTATGCCATGTGTAGAGCGCATGAGTCTTGTTCTTGATCTCCAAGAGAGCGTGACCGAAACTAGCCTCTCTGTAGGCTGAGTAACTTGGTTGAGGATCAGTGTAACTACATGCAAACACAAACATAAAAAAAAAAATTAAAAAAAAATCATTTTGTTTAAAATATTGTTCTTAGTACCTGTTTGCGATTCCTTCAATGTTTCCTCCATCTCCAATTGTGATGTACATTGGAGCATTAAGATCTTTCACAGGAGTGCTCAAGCCATTGGTGATGTTGTATTTAATATTGGAGAAACGTTCGGATCTCTCATAGGCATGGACGTGACCGGCCAATACCAAGTCAACTTTGCTGTTAACAAGCCACGACTCAAACGCTATCCTCATGCTCTCACCTTCCATGTAATGGTAGTTGTTGCTGTTGTACCACGGCGAGTGAACAATGACAATCAACCATGGAGTCTCCTCTCTGTTCACGTTCTTCAGCTCTTGCTCCAGCCACAAGTATTGTGGTGTGTATTTGCCTGGTAATTACGTGATGTTACGTAATAAAAATCAAGAGAGATTACAAAAATGTTTAGGGTTTTGTAATTTTTTTTTGTTACCGTAAGCAGAGTAAGAGGAGAGTATGATGATGTGAGCAGGGCCACGTCTGACTGAGTACCAAAGAGGAGATATGCTCCCTGAGGATTTGTAGGAGTTAGGGTAACGGTGCATGTAAGGCTTGAAGGCGTGAGGCTCACCCTAATATTACAGATTCAAATTAAACCGAATAAAACCAAACAACAAAAAAGACTTGAATTGATGGCGACTAAGCGAATCTTACAATCTCCGGAGCGAAATCTATCTCGTGATTCCCAGCGGCAAAGATAAAAGGCTGGTAAGCAGCGCAAGGCTCCATGAATCTTCCCCAAGTATCCCACTTTCTCTGATCATGGTTTGGTTGGTCGTCTGCGTAAGACAAGTCTCCAGCAAAGAGAACGGCTTGGCCTTTAGGGTTCGACATGTAATGGTACAATGTCTCGTTCGAAGCATAAGTTTGTCCAAGATCACCTACAAAAAAAACTCATTTCATATCGATATGATAAAACTAGTTTGAATATAGTTTTAAAGAGATCAGTGAATTACCAATAATCCCGAATGTGTAGGGAACATCGGGTCCAACCTTCGGAGGAGTCGTGAAGTGGAATTGTCTAACGGATTTAGCGGTACCAACCTCGTAGATGTACTTAGTATCATACTGCAACGTAAAACAAAAATATTTAAGACACCATATAAAAGAAGCTAATGTTGTTAATTAAATGACAAGTTAAGTAATGAAACACAAGCCTCGAGTCCTTTAATGGTAGCGTGATGAAGAAAACCAGAAGTATAGTCATAGAATCTGTAAGAGGACGTTGAACCATGAGCTTTCTTCTTTGCCGGCTTCACGTCGCTGCTGTTACCAGCGATCCAGTAAGTAACGACGTTAGTACCAGCTAGATTTAACGGTGTTACCCACGAGACGATCATGGCACGTCCGTCATGGTCTCCTTGCGTTAGATGAACCTGAAATAATACCGAAAAAACAATACAAAAAAAATTAATACAAAATGATGGTTTGATACGTTAATGCAACTGAAAAGATATAGTCAAAACCTGTTCAGGAACATTATGACCAGAGGGTGGAGGAAATGTTTCCAGAGACATCTCAATCGATGGTAGAGCTTGTCTAACGTATTTACTTGTCATTCCACCATTGATTACAGTGGTAATGTTCAAAAGCACTAGAGATAATAGGAAGAAATGGATTGAGTTCATGTTTAATCGTTTGATTGTTTCAATAGCTTTGGTGTTTGTTCTGATCAATTGGTATAACTAGTCTTTATATAAGCTTGAGTCCGATGTTTAGGAATATGCTCTTTTTGTCATGTTTAGGAATATGCTAGTGATAAGTATTTAGTTAGGAATATTTTGTTTTTTGAACTGTTGGTTGGGAATAATATTGAAGAATAAAATTTAAACGGAATCATGTAAAAGATTTTTTGTAAAAATAACTAATTTTGATTTAGTTATATACGATCGTATAAATAAAATGTAGTTAATTCAGGAAAAAAAATATTTCGGCTCGCTGATATTAACTTCGTTTATTTTGGTGAGTTTTGTTATTAACAAATGATCAAAATGTAGCAAAGTGTTGAATAATCATCTTCTTATCATATTTTTCGACAATTATAAGTTTTTTAAATTTGAGATATATCCGTCGATTCTTTATACGCAAAATATTACCAGCTTTTGTATTAGATGTTAAGATATGGTAAAATATTTTACACAAAAAAAATCTAAACAGAATACAAAAAAATCTAAGGGGCTGTTATTGGCTTTTGATTTAAAAAGAGTTTTGATGATTTTTTAAAATTAATTAGTTTCTGAATTTTAAAAGAGTTATAATGATATTTCTATTTTCTTAATAATTTTGTGGAAGAGTTTTATAAAATCGTTAGATTCTTTATTCGAGATAATTATAAACTTAAGCAGAGTATCTTAAAATATTGTGTTGTTGTGTTTGTTGTTATCCTCTTCATTTTCCCAGTTTGTATTAAAACTGGAAGATTTTTAAAACTGCAATTTAGGCTTAAGTAAACAGATTAAAAGATTTTATAATTAACGAGTTAAGAAAAGGTTTATAAACATAACTACAGAAAAAAAAGAGAAACCGTTAGAAATGAAAACACAATAGAATCTCCTCTCCTAACATAAACCGTTGACAAAGACAAATCAAAACCAAACATTAAACCGAGTTCATTCATACCCAACAATTCCAGTCTCCATAACCGGTTAAAATTGCCGTTGGTAACAGGTGGGCAGAACGGGTTAGGGGTTATTGGTTGTTGTATTTTAATGGATTTGAAAATTCGAACTAAATCTAGTGTTATTGGTTCTATGATTTTCAAATCTGTATTAAAATCATGTGTTATTGGTTTAATGATTCATAAATTCTGTATCAAATCAAGTGTTATTCAATCGTACGGATTTACTAATATATTTGATTTTATAATAGATTTGAATGGATTTGTTTGGATTTTTTAGTTAAAAATACAAAGACTAAAATCCAAGGGAAAACCTCCGGATTTGCATATTTTACTTGGATTTATAAATACTATATGGATTTCTAAATCAGTCAAAATATATAAACCAATAACACCTCAACTACTCTAGACCACAATGTTTCTGTTCAAAACTAACACACATTTCAACACATCTTACACTTTCTTTTCCTCCTCTCTCTGTCTTCTGTATAGTTTGGTTATACATTTTGTAGTCAAAGTGCTCAATAGTTGTCTTCAAGCCTTCCAACTGGTTAAAGATGTCTCAGGGGAACAAACAGCTTCAACAGTCAAACGTTTCAACACATTCGGACACGGGTCTTTCCCGAAGTTAGTGTTTGATATCGTCACTGCACATCTCGCTTTCCCTACACACTTCTGCATATAACAAAATCACACCACGGTTATAAAACCAAAAAAGTGATTAAAACTTTCTTTATCTGAGTAAAGATTCTTACCCTCTCTAAGATAGCGTATGAAGTAGCTGCATGACACTCTCCTTGTTGGTATCTCCCGCATTTTCCCAAAGGAGTACCAAAGCTTGCGAACTTGATAGCTGAAATAGCCTGACCAGGGCTCCATTTCAAATGAACCTTTGGTCTATGAATCGTTTGTCCTTTCCCATAGCTTTCCAGTTGCCAGTTCTTGATATTCGGATGGTGGTGGTTCAGAAACTTCAGCACAAACTCCAGATACTGATCTTTTAACCAAAGAGACAGCTGATGGGTTTCCTCCAATCTCCTCGAATATAACCAACAGGTTTTGTCTCGGCTTTAACCATGATCTCGGCACATGGTAGTATCTTTGTGTAGGCTGACCACAGCCGGATAAGCACTTGTTTGGCTTATATGTTCCAGTGTAGCTACAGTGATCACAGTCACCGGTTGCAAATGCTGTCCAGTATCTACCAATGCTCTCACCGTTCACCCATATCTGACCTTTTCCCATACCTTCCATGTCCAGAGCAAGCGGCTCATCTCCTTCAGGTGCATCAAAATAAGTCTTGTGCCATGTCAGAGGCTGAGGCTTTTGTACAGTTAAGGACGTATCCATCCACCCAATAGACGGTGTGTTGGTTGGATATGCAAGATTCATAGCTTCACCTCTCAGCTCCACCTGGTATGTCCATTTTTGCCATGACAAGTCTCGCTTCCCTTGAGACAAACTGTGCAGTGCAACAGGACCCAAGATTCCAGTGTTCCAAGTCTCAAAGTGCCCACCCACATTCTGAACACAAAAGGGATGATCAGGAGAAGAGAAAAAGGATTTAAAAAAAAACTTAACGCAGCAGAGAGAAAGGAAAAAAAAGAATACTAACTGGTAATCCAACAGCAACACTCAGCAATGCTATTCTGTTAGTTCCAGAATGTAGATTGATCTTTCCCCTATAAGTGAATCTCCTATTTTGCCTTGTTCCAAAGGCAGAACCTGTGAATTTATATATTGCATATCAGAAACTCTCTAATGGAAGTTAATGAGTAAGTTAGTACTCCCACCAATTCAATTTAGCTGGAGTTTTGCACACAAATTAAGAAACTAGTTAAATGTTTAAATTTGTCTTTGTTTGACTATTATAATTGCATAACTTTTATTATTAGTTTAATTAGGAGCAAAAGAGATAAATAATAGAAAAAGTTACATTCAAATAATAAAACGACACTTATTTTGTAACAAAAAATTTATGTTACAACGACACTTAGTTTGAAACTGAGGGAGTATCATATACCTGAAAGCTGTCCATTGACAAATATATGAACGGCATGGCATGTGGACTGGACAATGAGAGTTGGTAGCTCTCCACAATGCAAGAATGATTCAGTTTCGCCAATATCAACACTACATCACAAATTCCAAAATGTTGGTTTAGCAAGTCCTGAGAATCACATTGCAGCCATAGCTCATGTTTTCTTTTTATTACCTGGTCATGTATCAAAGATAATCGCTTGTGTCACGTGTGACATTTATCCGATCCAAGAGCCGAATGATTATAGCATCTTAAATTTAGAACAATGATTATACACTTTACCTTTAAAATTTGTAATGTAGTGTTGATATAACAATTTGAGTATCTTAAATTTAGAACAATGATTATAAACTTTACCTTCATCTTTAATGGTTTGATTGCTTAAGAGCTTTGGTGTTTGTTGTGATCAGTTGGTTAACTAGGCTTTATATAAGCGTCGGATGTTTGGGAATATGCTATTAGGAAGAATTTACTTAGGACTATTTTCTTTTTGAACTGTTTGGTTCCGTATAATTCTAAAGAACAAAATTTAAACTGAAAAGAGATATGTAAATCATCAAAATGTAACAAAGTATAGAATAATCTCATTATCAGATTTCGTTTTGTTGACAACTAATTATCAGATATAAGATTTGAGATATATCCATCGAATCTTTAGTTTAAAAAAAACAAAAAAAAACAAACTCCATCGAATCCTTATACGCAAAATATTACCAGTTTTTTCTATTAGATGTTAAGATGTGGTAAAGTATTATTTTTTTGTCAGCATCATAATCAGACTCAACTAAGACTCTATAAATAAACTTGATAACTATGAATCCATGTGTATGACGGAACATGATTGTTGCCGAGCACTATGTGCTAAACTATTCACCATTTTGTTGTGCGTCTGTTGTACATAAATGAGTTTTGAGTAGTTAAAACTCTCTTTTAGAAGTTTAATATCTTCCAAATATGTTGCAAAAGCTGGTCATTTTTATGGTTCTGAAACATTTACTGATCGATAACTCCATTGCAAACGTTACATGAAATTATCGTAGATTTCTCATACTTTCTATTGGCCAAATGAGAGATTTTATTTCCGAGTGAAGGGATGATATACTAGCTTTTATATTTTTTACTTCATTGGTCCATCAAAACTTTCTAGTATATTATGTGGTAAAGTATTCTACGCCGGAATAAAAATCCAAACAGAATACAATTAATATAGAAATTTATTCGTTGACAAAAATGAAATCCAGGCTTAAGTAAAAAAAAGGGTTAAAAGCTCTTATAAACATAACTAAATCAGAAAAGGAAAAAAAAGGTTGAAATGAAATCATAACTAAATTAGAAAAGAACAATTATTTCAAATAACCTCTTTTTAAAATGACCAAAAGAGAAAAATAATCAAAAGGAAGAAAATGAATAAAAGACGTTTCATTAAATAGATAAAAGATCCTTCTATCTCTTGCTTTATAGATATATTAAAAAAATCTATTAGTTTTGAACTATAAGTTTTCAAATTCTAACATTTTTATAATTGTTTTTTTTCAAATTGTTTTAATTTTTTTTTTGAAATTGAAAAATGCTCTTTGAAACTATTTCTAAAATTTTTATTTAAATTTTTTTAATACTTATTTATTTATTTTTTAAAATTTTAAACTCCACTCCCATAACTCTAATTTTTAACTCTAAAACCTAGTGGTATAAGTATATATTACATTTTAGTGATACATTTTTTGTCATTTTATTCTCTCAGAGCTCTTCTGCTGGAAAAAGAAACTAAAAATATCTTTTATAGGGAATTTCTCATTAGAAAACGTAAAAAGAATACGGTTTGAAACAAATGAACCTCACACATTAGAATTTCCATCTCCTAACATGAACCTTCATTGTTGATTACAGAGCCAAATCAAAACCAAACACTAAACCAACTTCATTCATACCCAACAGTTCCAGTCTCCATAACCGGTTAAAACGGTCGTCGGTAACCGGTGGGCGGAACGTTTTTGACAAGACCCGGAATTGCCCAAGACTCATCACAACTCTACAGACTCCTCTCTTACCTAACTCAAACTACTCTAAAAACCACAAAGTCTTCTGTTCAAAACTAACACACACATGGACACACATCTTACACTTTCTTTTCCTCCTCTCTCTCTCTGTATAGTTTGGTTATACATTTTGTAGTCAAAGTAGTCATCTTTTTTAAGGCTTCCAACTGGTTAAAGATGTCTCAGGAGAACAAACAGCTTCAACAGTCAACCGTTTCAACACATTCGGACACGGATCTTTCCCGAAGTTAGTGTTTGATATCGTCACTGCACATCTCGCTTTCCCTACACACTTCTGCAAATAACAAAACACATTTTCCTAAGATAAAACAAAGAGTGTGATTAAAACTTTATCTGAATAAAAGATTCTTACCTTCTCTAAGATAGCGTATGAAGTAGCTGCATGACACTCTCCTTCTTGGTAACTCCCGCATTTTCCCAAAGGAGTACCAAAGCTTGCGAACTTGATAGCTGAAATAGCCTGACCAGGACTACATTTCAAATGAACCTTTGGTCTATGAAACGTTTGTCCTTTCCCATAGCTTTCGAGTTGCCAGTTCTTGATATTCGGGTGGTATTCAGAAACTTCAGCACAGACTCCAGATACTGATCTTTTAACCAAAGAGACAGCTGATGGGTTTCCTCCAATCTCCTCGAATATGACCAACAGATTCTGGCTAGGCTTCAACCATGATCTCGGCACATGGTAGTATCTCTGTGTAGGCTGACCACACCCGGACAAGCACTTGTTTGGTTTGTATGTTCCTGTGTAGCTGCAATGATCACAGTCACCGGTTGCAAATGCCGTCCAGTATCTACCAATGCTCTCACCGTTCACCCATATCTGACCTTTTCCCATTCCTTCCATGTCCAAAGCAAGTGGCTCGTCTCCTTCAGGTGCATCAAAATAAGTCTAAAGAAACAAAAAAAGTACTTACCCATTAGGACAGATTATAAAAAAATGTCCTTACCCATTAGGACAGATTAGAAAAAAGCTTTATGGAGTTGTGTTTGATTCAATCAAACCTTGTGCCATGTCAAAGGCTGAGGCTTTTGTACAGTTAAGGATGCATCCATCCACCCAATAGAAGGAGTGTTGGTTGGATATGCAAGATTCATAGCTTCACCTCTCAGCCCCACCAGGTATGTCCATTTTTGCCATGACAAATCTCGCTTCCCTTGAGACAAACCGTGCAGTGCAACAGGACCCAAGATTCCAGTGTTCCAAGACTCAAAGTGTCCACCCACATTCTTCAGAGTTGAAGAACAAAAGAGATCATCAGGACAAGAGAGAAAAAAGGATTAAAAAAAACTTAAAGCAGCAGATGAGAAAAAAAAAGAATACTAACTGGTAATCCAACAGCAACACTAAGCAACGCTATTTTGTTAGTTCCAGAATGTAGATTGATCTTTCCTCTATAAGTGAATCTCCTGTTTTCCCTTGTTCCAAACGCCGAACCTGCAATTTATATATTGCATATCAGAAACTCTCTAATGGAAGTTACTGAGGTAAGTTAGTACACTCACCATTTCAAATTAGTTGTCGTTCTAGAGTTTTGCACACAAATTAAGAAACTAGTGAAATGTTTAAATTTGCCTTTGTTTGACTATTATAATTGTACAATTAACATTTATTGTTTATCTTAGTTTAGTTAGGAGCAAAAGAGAAATTAATAGGAAAAGTTACATTGAAATAACACTTATTTTGTAACAAAATTTTTATGTTACGTATACCTGAAAGCTGTCCATTGACAAATATATGCACAGCATGTCCAGTGGACTGAATAATGAGAGTTGGAAGCTCTCCTCCATGCAAGAATGATTCAGTTTCGCCAATATCAACACTACATTACAAATTCCAAATGTTTGGGTTAGCAAGTCCTGAGATTTTACACTAGAGCTATAGCACATGTTTTTTTTACCTGGTCATGTACCAAAGATAATCGCTAGTGTCACGCGTGACATTAATCTGCTCTAAGAGCCCTTGAGTGGTGAATGTGGAGCTGTCATCTAGAGATGAAAGATCTTCCAAATAGCTCTGCCACTGGAAGTTGGCTGTGTTTGTTGGTAACATGTCCATCTGTGATGTTTGAACTCCAACCTGAATATTAAAAAAAGGAAAATCAGAAAAGTCACAAACATAAGTATTCTAAATTCAGAACAATGATATGACTTTACCTTGGCAGTATTGAAGACTGCATTTCTACAGTCAGGAAGAATGCTGATTGACCAAGGAGGTAAGTTGTAATGTACGTTGTTAAACAACACTCTTGATGCTGATTCTGTGTCATAGTTTGCAAGGAAAGCTGAACAATCTCCTGATTCTGAAGAGTATACATGAGCCTGAGAAAGAAAAAAAAAGTGACAGAGTTTAGTAAAAGGTACAGCTAAACCAAATCATATCTATCAAAATTAAAGCCATTCAGACCTGTTGCTTGTTTCCTAGAGATGTAACAACAGGATCAGTAGAAACCAGAGTTTTTTCACACATCTTGATAGCTTTGTGGAGCTCCTTTAGATGACCATATTTAGGTTGCCTGATTAATCCTATTCAACATGTAACAAGGACTCAGTTTGTACATAAAAACCATCCCATTAGCCTTATATTCCAATGAATCTGGCATTACCATATTCGTCAATGGGAGCATCATAATCATAGCTGGTGGTGACAAATGGACCTCCAGCTGTTCTTCCAAAGTTAGTCCCTCCGTGATACTGTTCTCAAGGGAAACAGAGAAAGATTGCCTTCAGGAAAAAACAAATCTAAAACCAAAACGTTTAGTTAAGAGGTTGATGACTCTACATACCATGTAATAGTTAACAAAGGATCCTCCTTTTTGTATGAAACGTGCAACAGCAAACGCCAGATCCTGAACTGGTCTATGGTGCATTGGCCCACCGAACTCAGTGAACCTTAAGATACATCAGTTTCAAGAATATATATAAATTATCAGTTTGAAGATGATTAGTCCATGTAAGTAAATGAATGTTTGTACCAGCCACTCCATGCCTCTGTCCATATGGTTGGCTTGTATGGCTTGTTTGGAGCAAATGAATCACAGTAGAAACCGTTGCATGTGTTTATCTGTCACCAAAAACCAATTAGTTTCAGTACCAAAGCAATTTAGTTTTTGAGTTCAACCAAATACTCAGTAAGTTATTACAAAGCTTGAACTCACCACAGGGTCAGGGGCATCGTCTTCTTTGCACATGACCCAGGGGACACCAGTCTCAGTTGCTATAGCCATTTTAGCAGCCCATGTCATGTAGTTGTGACCTTCAGCACCCAATAACTGCCCTTGTCTTCCATACTCATTCTCAATCTGCATTCCCAATAAAACACAAGACACCTTTCTGTTAACTCATAACATCACTAATCAGAGTATTAATCTGTTCAAATTAAAGTAGTGACCTGAGAAAGGATAATGGGACCACCCTGGGACTCATACAAATTCTCACTCTTCATCAGCTCAACAATTCTCTCAGTGAATCCTTGCATAGCTTTCTGCAACGTTACCTCCAAGAACATTTAACATCACAAGTTTCTTAAACTTTCTAATGAATAAAAGTAACTCAAAAGAGACCTTGAAAGGCTCATTATCTGTTCTGAAGCTGATTCCAGGAACATACTTCAACCAAACAGGGAACCCTCTGCTCATTGCCAAAAAAACAACAACTTTAGAGTTGAGGCAATTGAATCTAAAGAGACAAGACAAAAGCTTACTTACCCAAAATTCCACTCGGCACAAACATAAGGCCCAATGCGAAGATGAGCATATAAACCAGCTTTGTGTACTGTCTTCACGAATCTCACCAAATCATTTCTCCCATCAAAATCATACTGAAGAAGAAGAACTAATTGTCAAACACACAAAAAGACAGAACATAATATAGAAATTAGGAACAGAACTAACTTTGCCAGGAGAAGGCTCATGGAGATTCCAGAAGACATAAGTCTCAACCACATCAACGCCTCCATCTTTCGCCTTCTGAATCAAACCTTCCCACATCTAACAGCAAAAAAGTTCACAACTTTAAAACACCCTTTTATGAAATGAACGAAACAGAGAATCAAAGTTTGGATTTTTCGTTAAACCCACCAAGAAAAATTAAAAAAAAAAAAGTTTAAGACTTTATCCAAAATCTTACATCAGGTGTGCTACGAGGGTAATGTATAGAGCCAGAGAAGAGGATTCGTCTCTGCCCATTGATGAGAAGCGCTTTACGGTCATAGGTAACGCCGCATTGAACAAAACCAACGACTAGAATCAAAAGCCCTAAGCAGAGCCAGAGAATCAGTCGTGGAGTAGAATCTCTAGTCCCCATTACCCGCATTGAACTTCAAGAGACCACACACAGAGAAGAACAAGAAGGAAGAGTTGTGTAAAGCTCTTCTTCTGGGTTTGTGCAGCTCTCTGAAGAAGAAGAGAGAGAGAGGAAGAAGGGGTTTTATTGCACTTCTACACAAGTGTTCTACTCGCATCAACAACACTACGTGGTCGTGAGCTACCGACGCTTTCCCACCAATTTTTACTCATTTATTAATTTTTTTATAAACTGAAAAATAAAATAAAGATTAAAAAAGGAAAAAAAGGAGGCACGTTTGATTGGATTAAAGCAGCAAATCACGCTATTTTTTAGTTGAGGCTTTTTACTTTCTTTTTGTTTATTGTTTGGTTTATTAAAATATTATTGTATTTGTGAGTTTGATTTCTTGATTAGTAGATGTTGAAATGGATTCACATTGTCCCTGTATCTTCCACTTTCAAACCACAGTATACCTGTCACTTACATATGTACAAGAACTTTAGCATTAATAAGTTCACCAATTAACAGTATCCTATATTTGATTTGGTCGTATCTGAATTTTAAGTGTGTAGTTTTATCTGGAAATTGGTTTTGTACACCAGTTAAACATGATTATAAGTTAATTCGGACTTTAGTAATCATGTTCTGGTTTAATATGGTTCATCCCAATGTCATTTTACACTAGTACCACCCACCGACACCGACACTAGTCTTGCCTTAGTGTGTTTGACTCGTGATTTCACAGTTCAACTAGGGTTATTTAGGGAACTTTCAAACATATCTATGAAAAGTTTGGAAAGAAATAATAAGAGATGTCTCTTAGAGCATGATTATCCGGGGTCTTTAGTGAGTTTCTTAGTGCGTGGGCCCCCACAAAATCCTTAAGGATCGGTTACAAAAACTACTAATTAAAAACCGATTTTAGTGAGTTTCTTACACTGTTCATGGGCCCCACTGACACGTGGCGGCCCGCGATTGGTTTTCTTTTAATTTTTTTTTTTTTTTTTTTTTTTAGGTTTCTTAGGGATAATCATGGCCTTATAACTCTCCTAGAACGTAAGGTCCGACATGTACGATATGAAATAAACAAGATTTTCGGGTCATGGTGTGGTGTCCCCACGGTGGATGATTTAATCATGAGAAATCGGGAGATTAAGGATTTGTATTAAGCCGTAGATATAATTAAGGCTTGGACGGCGTGACGTGACGTGTGGAGAGGAGACGGAAAAAAAAAAGAAGGGCCAAAAAGAGTGGGGGCGAATCGGCACGTCAGTCGCATTAGGCATGATTAACTCGGTTTTTTATTTGAGGTTTTTAACTCATAATTTAATTTTTTTTTCCTTTTCGATTAAGAAATGGCTCTTATATCTTTTATTCAATAGACGGTTCTTAACTTTTTATAGTTAAAATCTAAAAAAAATCTAAAAAAATTTAAGAATCGTCTTTTACCCGAATCTAAGAACCCATATCTTAATCATGGTCTTACGCTTTGACTAAACTATGAGGCAGACCCACTTCCTTGGGCTATCTATTGTGTCTCAGTTTCGCTAGTTTTTGTTTATTCAATTGTCTTATGTGTTAACCACTGGATGTTTTGATACACACAACAAGTATATATATATATATATATATATTGTACGTCATATTGTCCTTTAATCTTACTTTTATACATACTTTAATCTTGTCTCAACATTGTATATTAATCTCCTAACTAATGGCAACTCTCGATCATTTTATATATTTGAGCATGTAGTGATGATATGTTGTGAGATTAAACTCACTTCAGACACATATATAAATATATTCTAGATATTAGTGTGAATTGTTTTTCGTCTGTTGTTTGGAAACACACCACGAGTTTTGATTCAAGCAATCCTAAAATGGACCTAAAAGGTAACAAATTAATGCATCAAACACTGTTTAAGTTATGAACTGAAGACATTAAAACTCTTTATTGTGATATATTTTAGATTTTTTTGTTTTGTTTTATGCATGTTTCTATTTATAAACGTCAATGTACATTTTAGGTTTTACAAAGTTAAGCTTAGTCGGTCACATTATCATGTTTTATGTTAAGTGGTAGTTGAATTTTAGTTAGACAATCACCAACCCTATATGTTTTATAACATTTTTCTCCCCTTCCAATATAACAAATGAATAAATATCTCACCACTGATAGTAACCAAAAAATAAAAATCTCACCACTGATTAGTTACATGTAAACGCAAATGTCGTTTAGTCTAGGTGTAGTAGGATGGTGCATTGTGCTTAAGAAGGGGTCCTACCTTTGTGGGAAAAGCTTCGGTGCACGTGTCTTGCGTGAGTTCTTGTCCTCTTATGTGCCATGAACCCACACACACCGTCGTTTCATTCCGTCCATTTTCTTTGACTCTCATTGGCTTGGAAGTCCGTGAAACCACAAGATTCCACACACCGTTAAATGGCTCCGTTACTCTTGAGTTGTTCTTTTCTTATTCTACTATTGCATTTTTTTTTATTAGAGGGAGAAAGACACTTCTCACACGCCTCTAACCTAAATGAGATTACGTCTGTCGGATTTTCCGATCTTTTGCTTGTTCCCAAGACATATATATAAAGTAGATTTTCATTCTTGTACGTTCAAATCTCGACCTATGTAACGCCAGATTTACATTCTCCATATCTTGAAGCATTACTTTTTGTTTTACTTTTCCTATAGTGCATATGAAATTTATACCAGAATCTACTAACATATCACTATCTTTAGATAAACACACAAATCTGTTCTTGTTTTTCTTTTCTTTTGACATTCTGTTATATATTTCGACAGCAATACCTGGATCATAATATAATCTCACCTAGTAATAGCTAATGACTTAGTATACAACAAACTAATGTATCATTGTAAATATCTTAAAGTATCACCCTCTATTGCATATGAAAATGCTTGAGAATCATCCGTCGCATATTATGTCATACAAGTGAAGGAAGGCAACATAAATTTGTAATATGTATTGCTTTATCCTAAGTTAGCTTTTACTATTTATGGATAGTTTAAAAAGAAGACGTTAACCAAATTATAAACCTGATGCTATTGTTTGTTGCTGCTGAACAGAGCACGGTTTTGTTACAAAAAAAAAAAACAGAGCACGGTTTTGTTACAAAAAAAAAAGAACAGAGAGCACGGTTCTAGCTCTGAGAGCATCTCCAATGTAAAACTCTATTTTTCTTCCAAAATGGAGTAAAAGTGAAAATGAAGTAAAATTGCTCGAACACTACTTTATTTCCCATTCCATAATGGAATGATGAACAAATAAAAAATAGATTACTCCATTTATGAAGTAAATTTCATTATGGAGTGAGATATGAAGTTGGGTTGGAGCATTACTTACTCCATATTCATTTTTAATCTATTTTAGAGGAAAAAATGGAGTGGGGATGGAGATGCCCTTAGGCTTGTCATGCAGTGTCAGAATTAAATTTGTAAAGGCATTATGTATTAATTTGTTATACATACTTTTATAGTTTCATTAACGTATTTGAAAACAAGAAAAGAACTCATTAAATCACTGAGGGCAGGATTATAGGGGGCTTTAGTGGGGTTTTAGTGGGTTTTTTAAGGGGGGGAGGGGCTCACAGGGAGGGAAAAACTAGTGCCAGAAAGTCCAGAATAAGGATCTTTGTTAGCTGGGTTTTTCAACTGTTCGCGGGCCCCATTGACACGTGGCGACTCGCGATTGGTTGGTTTTTAATTTTTTTTTTTATTCAGACAAAAAAAAATTTAAAACCCATTTCCGGTTCCAGCGTTGATCGTGGTGTGACGCCGAGGAATTGTAACAGTTTTTAACCACTAGGTAAAGTGGAATCTCGATCGGATCCTGACTGTTGATTTGGCAGCACGTTAGTAGTTCGTTAGCCTTGCGAGTTGCGACCCTTTTCATGTAGCTTTTTTCCCCTTTTTATTAACTTTTTCTATTTGCTTTAAACCTTTTTTTGTTAATTTTTTCCCTATAGTAATTTGTAATCATTAGTTTTTTTTTTTTTTTGGGTGTAAAAAACTGTTTAGCATATGATATGAGACATGTTGTGATTACAACAAAATCTAATTACCGTTACAGAAAAAAAGCTACCATTGTCCGTTCAGCTCATCATCTCAATCAAATGATTGATTTTTCCTGTTGTTGATTGAATCTAAACTTTTGTAACGAAACTGTCGTGTGAATTATATCTTCCGAATCTTGCATTACATATGTATATATATGTTATTAATACTAGCACAACAGCATTTACGGACCACTAGCTAGTATATGCAATGTTACCAGTTGCCACACATTGCTTCACAAATAAGAATTCATCATTTACTACACATGTGTGGTTCAATCATAGTAATATATACACCGACACCAAAGGATGAAAAATATTTTAGTGTCAAAATAATTCATTTAATCGTGCATGTAAGTTAACACATTGTTCCACAGTCTGCACAAAACATTCTCTCATATAAATGAAACACAATCACTGATATGCTATAATAACACCTTTCTTAGACAAAAACCTCTGCATGAAATGATCTAATAACGGCCATTAAGGAGGCTTATGCTTATGAGCTTAAGTGGAGTCATTATTATACCGCACATTTACATACTTCAGCGGAATATTGCAACCCATTATCTTACTATATTTTCTCCTGTGATCCGTAATCAAACATACGTATAATTTAACTATTGAATCGTAACACTATGAATCAAGAGTATAAGCTCAATGTCTCAATAAGTACTCACTTTGTTAATTACTTCTCAAAGACTCAAACTCAAACTCATAAGTTATGCCACAATCATAGCATCTCCTTATATACTACTTTAACTTTCCTAAACTCATTAGGAAACATATCTTATAGATAACTCTCAATCTAACCTAATCTCATTAGGATAATTATAACTTATAACTAAAGCTATCTACAAGCTTAGGTCAACATTCTCCCTCTTAAGCTTGTAGTCATCTTCAGACACATTTTGAACTCCAATGAGATCTCTCATCTCTTTAAACTTAATCCTTCCAAGTGCTTTGGTTAGAATATCAGCCTTTTGAACTCTTCCGGCTACATGCTCCACGTCCACCAGACCTTTCTCAACACACTCTCTAATAAAATGGAACCTTGTGTGAATATGTTTACTACGTCCATGAAATACTGGATTTTTCGAGAGTGCGATTGCAGACTTATTATCAATACGAATGAGCGCATTTTGAACACCATCACTCGTGATCTCTTCAAGGAGCTCTTGTAGCCATATTGCCTGCTTTGCTGTCTCTGTAGCCGCCATGTATTCTGCCTCACAAGAAGATAAAGCAACAACTTCTTGTTTCTGCGAACACCAAGTAACCGGACACTCATTTAGATAGAAGACTTGTCCTGTTGTACTCTTCCCATCGTCTGGATCGACATTGTAACTACTGTCACTGTAGCCAACTAACCCCTTCTTGCAGTCTTTCACATAGCGCAGACCAAGCGAGCACGTACCCTTCAAATATCGCATGACTTGTTTCAATGCCACTGCATGTGATGTCTTAGGATCATGCATATAGCGACTGAGAACCCCAACACACTGAGCAAGATCCGGTCTGGTATGTATCAAATACCGAAGACAGCCAATGTTCCTTCTAAACTCCTTTGCATTAGTTCCATCTTCATGTATCGATCTTGCTAGCCTCAATCCGGGATCCATAGGAATGTGCGTCGAGTTACACTCACTCATTCCCGCCTCTTCCAAGATTTTCACAGAATATCTTTCTTGTTTTAGTATTATAGCATCCTCAAGCTGTGTTACTTCAATCCCAAGATAATAGGTAAGCTTCCCTAGATCGCTCATCTCGAATTTTGTTGCCATCTCTTCCTTGAAGTCTTGTATGGCGTTAAGACTTGACCCTGTGATGAGCAAATCATCAACATAAACCGCTACAATAAGTATGGCTCCTTTAGTTTGCTTCCGAAAGAGTGACGGCTCCTTAGAACACTTTGCGAAACTCAGCTCTCTCAAGATCAAATTCAGTTTGATGCTCCATGCTCTAGGAGCTTGTCTCAATCCATAGAGAGCCTTGTGTAGTTTATACACTTTATGCTCGCTGCCCTTTGCTTTGAACCCTTCTGGTTGGGAAACATACACCTCCTCCTGTAAGTCACCTTGTAGGAATGCCGTTTTTACATCGAGATGATGGATCTCCCATCCATTCGATGCTGCTAACGCAATGATCACACGTACAGTCTCTATTCTAGCCACTGGAGCAAAGACTTCCTCAAAATCGATCCCTTGACGTTGAACATAGCCTTTCGCTACAAGTCTCGCTTTGTATTTACTTATACTCCCATCCGCATTGCGTTTGATCTTAAAAATCCACTTAAGACCAATTGCTTTGCATCCTTCAGGAAGTTCAACAAGCGTCCATGTTTTATTCCTTTTTATTGAAGATATCTCATCTTCACAAGCCTCCCTCCATACTTTATCATCTTTTGCCTCGTTCCAATCCCAAGGTTCTTCATTTATCATAAGAAGAATCCGCTCTGTCTCTAGTATCTCCGACATTAGCACATAATCTTCTAAGTATAATGGTTTCGTGCTTTGTCTTGTAGATCGTCGAAGTGTATGATTATCATCTTCTTCGACCTCATCGAGCTTCTCTGTTTCATCGAGCTCCTCTGTTTCCTCTGTTTCGACCTCGACACCTTGCTCTGTTTCGTCATGAACTCCTTCGTCCTCGTCGTTACTCTCACTATCTTTGATTTTAAGCGTTGGAAACGTAATTAACTCTTGTTCTATACTTGTCTCCTTTCTTGCGGATCCCCAATCCCAACTGGTTTTCTCATCAAAGACTACGTCTCTACTCACTGTAATCTGACGCTTTGTTGGCTCAAGGAGGCGATAGGCCTTCGACCTTGGTTCGATTCCCAGATGCACCAGAGCTCGTGATCGGTCGTCAAGTTTTCTAAGGTGTGGAGCTTCGTTCTTAGCGTAACATACACATCCGAAAACGCGTAAGTGCTCAACGTTCGGCTTCTTCTTCTTATAGACTTCATACGGCGTTTGATTCGTCAAGGTTCTTGTCGCGATACGGTTGATGAGATACGTTGAATGTCTCACTGCCTCGCCCCACAGATAATTTGGTACACTCATATGCTTCATAATACTTCTCGTCATCTCCATCAACGTCCTGTTTCTTCTTTCGACAACTCCGTTTTGCTGTGGCGAGTACGGTGCAGACAGATGTCTCTTTATCCCCTGGTGATCACAAAACTCTTGAAAGTCCTTAGAGGTGAACTCACCACCTCTGTCTGTGCGAAACGTCTTGATAACAGCTCATGTTTCTTTCTCAACGACGTTTTTGAATTTCTTGAACTTGTCGAAAGCTTCACTCTTTTCTTTTAATAGGATAGTCCACATATAGCGTGAGTGATCATCGATCATGACGAATATGTATCTGTTGTTGGAGGCTGTTGATGGTGAAATTGGACCGCAAAGGTCTCCGTGCACTAGCTCAAGCACACCTGATGCTCGATAGCTTGTTGTCTTCGGGAAGCTCTGTCTCGTTTGTTTTCCCAAAAGACATGATGCACATGTTTCCCTTCCAACAACAACTCTCGGTATACATGTTACAATTGTTTTGTTGATCATTGATTTCATGGTCTCGGAGCCGACATGTCCAAGCCTTGCATGCCATGTAGTTGAATCATCTACTTTTTTTAGTTGAAGACACTTGATGCTATCAACTTCCATGGTTACTTTGTATAACCGGTTCCTCGATCTGTTTGCTTTTACCAACAAATTTCCCTCACGATCATATAAGGTTAGATAGTCTTCCTTCATACGAACGTCACAGCCGGACTCCGTTGCTTGACCAAGGCTGATTATGTTGCTTCTTAAGTCGGGTATGAAGTACACATTGGCTAAAATCTTGCGTTTACCATCTTTGCTCAAGAAGAGTATCAAACCTTTTCCCTTGATGTCGATCCTCGAATCATCGCCAAACCTTACTTTTCCACTTATTTTTTCGTCAAGCTCAATGAAATACTCTCGGTTTCCAGTCATATGATTGCTCGCTCCATTGTCTAAGTACCATATATTGTCTTGATCGGAGTTTTTCTCGAACTTGCTTGGCATCACGTTTTCTTCATTGAGATATACCACCTCGTGCATCATCAACTCCTCGGCTTCTTTCGTGCTCTCATTCTCATTCTCTAGAGCTTCTTGAAGCTTGAGAAGTCGGTCTGGACACAGATAAGCATAATGTCTGGTTTTGTCGCAACGAAAGCACACTACTCTCGACGTGTCTCTCCCTTGTTTCCAATCGCGCTGATTGTTATACCGTCCTCGACCTCTACCTCTGCTGGTGTTTCGACCGCCTTGTCCTCTTCCTCTTCCATATCCTTCTTGAGAGCTTTGATGATCCATATTGGCATACATGAGTTTCCCTTGCTCTTCCTGTGGATCCTCATCTTGGATTCTCTCCTCATAAGCTTTCAATCTACCAACCATGTCCTCAAAGCTTGTGGTGTTGAGATCAAGCATTTGTTCGAGGGCTGCTATGATGTGAATGTATTTCTTTTTTGGGAGACTGTGCAGGAATTTCTTCACAAGTTTAGATTCTTCGATGATTTCTCCTAGGGCTGAAGACTTTGACGCCATCTCCGCAAGTTTTCCTGAGAAGTCATCGATAGTTTCCGTGTCTTTCATCTTCAGTCTATTGAAATCATCCATGAGTGTTTGTAACCTTGCTTCTCGAACTCTATCAGCTCCCACATGCCTGGCTTTTATTGCATCCCATACTAGCTTTGATGTATCAAGATCACCAACTTGTAGAATTAGACTCTCTGGTATGGACTGAAACAGCAGTGCTCGCGCCATATCGTTTTTGTCACTATCATCCAGCCCGGGGTCTATAGTTTCCCACACTTTATGCACCCTTAGCGCTACCTTCATTCTCATGCTCCACACCGTGTAGTTAGTGGTGGTGAGCATAGGACACTTGATCGTCGAGAGATGGCTTTCCTTTGGTTTGCCTGTCGTCACGGCTAAACTCTTATCATCCATGTTTTGATTCCTCTCAGAACCTTAGTATTTCGATTTTTTTGTGTCTAACGATTTCAATATCGCTCTGATACCAACTATTGAATCGTAACACTATGAATCAAGAGTATAAGCTCAATGTCTCAATAAGTACTCACTTTGTTAATTACTTCTCAAAGACTCAAACTCAAACTCATAAGTTATGTCACAATCATAGCATCTCCTTATATAGTACTTTAACTTTCCTAAACTCATTAGGAAACATATCTTATAGATAACTCTCAATCTAACCTAATCTCATTAGGATAATTATAACTTCTAACTAAAGCTATGTACAAGCTTAGGTCAACATTAACATTATCTCTAACATTTGATACTTGGCCATGAGAAAAAACAAATGATACACACAGACCATGCCGTTGAACATAGTAATCGAGACCGATGGTCTAATTGACTATACAAAGAGACATATATAAGCACGTAGCAATAATAACATATTAGAAATATATATATTAATACATTGATGCTCACCATTATTACTTGGTTTACCAAATGCAGTTTGCCTAATATAAAGTTAATTCTTCACAACCTTAAATATTTTCACGTACTATATAATCATCATTTGCCCGTTTGGTCGGCCTGCGGATCCAGATGTTGACTTTTATTGTAGAAATTTAATTTAAAATAAATATTTATGTACAATTATATAGACCGAGAAATCTAATAATTCTTTCTCACCCAAAAATTACAAGGACATGTATATTTACAGTAATATTATTGTTTGTCATATACTGTAATATTGTTAGTTTGTTACTGGTAAGGAGATCAACAAAAGTATGGAAAACATCGAAAAGATTTGCTCATCAAGTAGGGCGGTTCAATATGGTAAAACCGAACCGTACCGAACCGAAATAGACAATATGGTTTGGTTTTGATATATACCATATAAACCGAATGGATATAATTTTATAAAAACCGTAGGATTTGGATATGGTTTGGTATATAACCGATTAAACAA
>NC_027754.1:47231420-47232440 GCF_000695525.1 Brassica oleracea var. oleracea
ATAACAATACATGAAAATCTATTTGTTACATAAGTTAAATTTGTGTTAATAACTATTACCATAATTTTATAGTAATAAAGAACTTTAATTTGTAAAACACTTGAACTATAATTAAATAACAATACATCGCAATTCAGACATTTTATTTTCTAAGTCTTATTTTGATCTTTTTGCTTTATTTTAGCCTTCACTAAATTAATATGAAGATTATAAATTTGACGGACAATAATTAATGAAAAATTTTCACAACTTTTTTCTTATCTGTAAACAAACAGAGTTTCGTGTTTAATTGAAAAATGACTTTAATGAATACTAAATATGAAAGAGTGGAAAAACTTTCTTTCATGTTTCTGTTTTGTTTCATATTTTTATTTTCAAAATTTCAAGCTTTGATTTTAGTTATAGATTTGATTATTTTATTTGATGGTAGAAGCATTTTTACATTTTTGTTCATTTATTTGAACATGTAATATATTTTTAATAAATGACTGTGTTGACAATATGACTCTAAAATTCATATCATATGATCTCAAACTAAATAATTATGTTTTTTGGTATAAAACCGAATAAACCAAAAACCGACGGTATATAAACCGAACCGAACCGAAGTAAATATGGATTTAGAATGGTAGTTATATTTTACTAACCGAAATACCGAAAACCAAACTTAAACCGAACCGATATCCAGATTGAACACCCCTATCATCAAGATATTGTATGTGTGTGTGTTCTATTTTTTTCCAGAAATTATAATCCATTCATAATCTATCCACTACGGAGAAAAAATCTTAAGAAACTTAAGAGCAAGGTAAAAAAAACAAAGCAAATAAAAATCTAAATTTTGGTTATATAAGTACATATAAAAAGGAAATGGTTTTATTCAATATTCTTATGACAGTGCAGAAACTAAGGAAATGCCACAGGAAAATCTAATATGCAAAATGTGAGCTCATTATTTATAAAAAAATAGTTATATAAATTATCATTTCCTACCATAGTAAGTGCTTTAACCCCACCCCA
>NC_027754.1:47232606-47294635 GCF_000695525.1 Brassica oleracea var. oleracea
AATGAAAAATTCGATTTTTGTGATAGCTTTATTTCTATTTAACAGAATGAAAGAAATAAGTTTCTATCTTGATTTAGACAGTTAAACAAAAATAAATATAAATAGAAGTTTCTTACTTGAATTCTTGATCCATCAACATAAGTTATAAAATCCAAAATACTTTAGTGAAGATCTGGTTAGAAATAAAGTGGACAATTATGGGCCATTGTACGATAACATTGGGCATTTAGGTCAAATATATTAGGCCCAAATTCAGAATTTATGCTAATCAATATGTTTCCTTCCGAGGCTAAATTCCCTGATTCAGATCTTAGACCATCTCCAATATATTTCCCTATTTTTTTTTCTATAATAAAAGAACTCTATAATAGAGTTGAGTTCTTCTCCAATGTATTTCTCTATATTTTCCTCTAAAAAGGAATATTCTTACAAGATTCTTTTTATGTTTTGCAATTAAAACCTTTTACTTATAAATGTTAAAAATTGATCATTTTTTAATTTTTGATTTTTCATAAAATTGCAATATTATGTAAACTAAATATTTTACTCAAAAACACATAATACAAAATATAATAAAATAAAATAGACATTATCTAACCATCAATATTACTATATTTTCCTATAAATGATTATTAATGCATTCCGAAATGAGAAATGAGTTTTTATCATAGTTGTTGGAGTATGTTGTATTAATTAATATTTAGGTTGAACTTTAATATGTTATCCATATGAAAAGTATATGTGAAACTTTTAATTTTAATTTGAACTTTAATTACATATAAACCTTTAAATATCATTTGTTAAATAAAAATTTTCGTTTTACATAAAATAATAATATTTTTTTATTTATGTTATTTATAATTGTGAAAACTTAAGAATTATTATGTAAACAAAAAACTGTGTTGTTATATGTAAAAAGAAATTATATTTCTCCATAAATAAATATTTTTTTCATAATTACAAAAAGCTAAAAGACTAATTTACCTCCAAATATAGAGGAAAAAATATCAATCTCTATTTTAGGGGAAGAAATAGGTGGGTTGGAGTAGATTTTACTCTATTGGAGATTTTACTCTATTTTAGTATTGATGTGTTTTCTTATTTCTAGGATAAGTTATTTAAAGCTGTTTTTTTTTTTGAGAAAGGGCTTTTTATTTAAAGCTGTTTCATAGTGTGTTTTAAGATAACAGTTTAGTTTGATTTCTTCTTCATTATCCCGTCTATCAAAACATTATTAAAACTATTTTAATCATTAGTTTGCTTATAGTTACATTTGAATAATTATATTAATATAGCAGAATTAAACATAACATCACTAGAGTAGATTAATAAAACCCATCCAAAGTAAACAAATAAATAAAAAGTGGCAATGTCGAAGATGACATAAGAAAACTCCACAAATTGATAATAAGAGAAATAATTATAAGGTGGGTCGAAGTACACAACATGCACGTGTATTCCCCATGGACATGTTTCGTCTTTCGTGCATGGCATTGTCCTTACTATGGCCGCAATAAATTTCAATCCGTTCTCATCACCACCCACCAAATTATACTCTTTTAATATCATATACTAGATACATAATACTTGCTACATATCTACACATATTATTGTTTTGCATGAAGTAAAACATGCAGTTTCTTCGTCGACATCATAGAAATCGATAACAATTATTTATGCTTTACATGAAAATTTGGCGATGACAAATAGACAATAACAAATTCTTGAAAACGGATACAGATAAAATTTCTAGAGCATAAAACAAGAAACTCGATAGAGATTTAACTAACTTAGACCACATGAGTAGGAACAATATTAGTTTACATACAATCCATACACATATTATTGAAATCATATCTCAAGTTGCGTTTGGCTCTAGTACTATAAATAAAAGAGAAAGGGACAACCTAACCAACGCTTATAATTTGACATGACAAAATATACAAAATAATTAGAATCTCTCATCTTTGAGCCATCACTAGCTGTACGTATGGCTCTTTCTGCCTTACCCACCAATATTGTTTGCTTCTCTTCTTTGCTATTTTACAAAATATATTTGTTTGCTTATCTGCCTCCTTTTGCCCAAACACTTTCGTTCTTTTCAAGGATCTATTATCTAATGATCTTCAACTGGGATATGAGAGGTTCTCTCGACGGGAGCCACTCGAATCGGAAGCCTCCGCTTCATCTTGACGGTTGGAAATGACACGATCTTGTCTTCCTCGGCTGTCCAGCTACAAGTATATCATTACAAATATATAGTTTCATCATCAGAATATATAGTAATATGGTATATCATCAAAACACATATATAGTACATTTTGGTAAGAACGTAATTCTTTTTGTCGTCCACGAGACCACGACTTATACAGTTATACACATCACTGTATTTAAACATGGGATGTGACATGACACTAGTACAAACCACAAAAGTTACATGTGGAATTGATTTATTGCGAAACACTTGAATTTCAAGACATTTATCGGTTTACCTGTATCGGGTTACGAGTTGGTGAAGAAAGATGGCGATTTCGAGCTTCGATAGTTCTAAACCAGGACATAGCCTTTGTCCACCGCCAAAGGGTGTGAAGCAAACATTACTGTTTGCCGATCCATTAATTCTCTGGTTAAGAAGATAAGTATTAGTAGGTGACATTCGTCGAACAACTAAGCGAACTCATGATGTTTATAAATTATAAGGACATTAATGAGAGGAAATAGTCACGTACGTCCCATCTCCACGGATCGAATTGATAGGGATTCTCATAAATGTCTTCATCCATGTGAACCGATATGAATGATGCCAATACACACCATCCTTTTGGTATTAAGTAACCTGCCATTCACCCACCAGAATTTATACTATATGATTATCCGAAAATTAGTGTATTGTCTCACTAAATACATTCAACTAGGAGTTTTCCTTAGTAATTTTTAACATAACATTTTTTATTTCAAAAGAAAATTTTGATTTATATTTCAACATTATTAATTTATATTTTAACTTCAATTGTTATAAAAAATCATAAACGTATTTTGTAATCTTATTTCTTTTGATTTGGTATAACTATTTAAATTTGATTTTATTTAAATTTTAATAAAGATAAAATTAGATTTTATAAAAATAGTTTTAATTATATTATTGTGTTTAATGATTATTTATTTTAAATATATATATATATATCTTCCCATCTAATTTTAAATATATAAATAAATATATATATATATATATATATATATATATATAAATTCTAATAAATTTGAGAATTTGTTTGTTTTAGTTAAACTGAATTTTTTTTTGTTAATTTAAACGATGAAGATGAACAGATAAATTTAAATAATGTTTAAATATTTAACTATCAATTTTTTTGGATTAGTGTTACTTTATTTAGTTTATTTTTATTAATGTGAAATACATATATACATATATATTATTATTTTAATTGTGATATATGAATTATTAATATATTTAATAGTTTACCATAAATAAATATTTATATGGAAAATTGATATTAATGATGATATATGAGTTATTTTTATTACCATATTTAAAATCTCTGCAAAAAAATTTAAATTTTTATAAGAAAATTTTACATCTCACAATTAATATGATGTCATGTCACTATTTTCTAAAACTATGTCATCTATTTTAAATGCTTTGTCATCTTTTTTCGGCGATAAATCACTTCACAGATATAGTATAGGGATTCAAATAAGGGAGCACGTCAATTCATGTTATTTCATTTAAAATTTAATATCTAATGGGTGATTATTATATAATGGTAAATGAACTTACCTTTAATTTCTACACCTTTGAGAGCCTTCCTCCACACACCGTTAATGATATTAGCCATTCTCAACGTCTCATTTATCACCTGTTTGTGTTTTGAAAAGGGCAACAAGAAATTAAAAATTACTAGAAAACAAGAAGATTAACCTTTTGATCAACTTCATTGGTACTTTTCTATTGATAATCAGTAGTAGTAATTTATACAAAAATTGGTAACATATTTTACTTAACGAAACTCACATTTTGAGTAAAAGAGAGAGACATATAGTCGGACCAGTTATATTCTTCTCCCGACTCCAATTTCCGCCTCTTCACATCCATATTCTCCTCCTTCAGTTAATCAAAAAATAAATAATCAAAAAATAAAAGCTTGAAACATCGACAAAATTAACAAAAAAATCTAAAACAACTTTAACAACAAAAAAACTGATAAAATATTGAAAAGGAAAGCTAACGCGTTTTGATTGAAACATTAATGAGAGAGTTGAAAACAAAGCGTTTTCCGTGACGCGAACGCTGTTTTGACACAACTCGTACAGACAGGCGTTAACTCAAATCGTCCTCTTCTGACAGCCATCCACTCCACCCTTTTTAATCCTACGGTTAATATACTCTCACGTGTCTATTCCCTTCCACACGTGCGTGTGATCGTGTGTCTCGTCGAGAAGACTTTCGATAGTGACTTGACACGGACACAAGTCAAACTCTTTTCTCTGGCCACACTGGCCCACACTATAATTCCCTCTCTAAAACTAAATCTCAGCCGTTAAAATCTCCTCGAATCGAATCTACGGTTCACATACGTCGGCAGTTTGCATACAGAGACACACACGTGTGGGTGCTGTGTAAGTTTGTATATTAATACGTACCACGAGTTTGGCTAGAGCGACGGGATTGTCACTTAGGAATTTGACAGCCAAGGTCATTGCCGTTGGCATCGTTTCCTCCCCGGGTATCATCATCTCTACGATCTTCCCGCTGACGAAATCCAACGGCTGAGATTGCTTATCTGAAGAAGCACCGTCACTAACGTCTCTTAGGAGCACATCCACCGCGTCATTCGCTGGAGAGTTCTTCCTCTCCGTAGTTGCCACTTGCCTCTCCTTCACAACCTTCTTAACTATCTTAATCAGCCTCTCTTTCGCCTGCATGATTAATTAGTTCAAGATAAATAAATATTAAACCCTAGCAAGTTACAAGCGAATATGACTAACAAAATAACAAAAATGTACGATTCAGTGATATACTCAGACCTTTAGGGATTTATAAAGTCTAGTTCCAGGGAAGTTGATGGGAATACAAATCAAACCCTTGATGAATTCTTCGAACTCAAGCTTGAGAATATCTAAATCTTCACCACGTGATATGCTCATCAACAGTTTTACTAATACCTCAAACGTCATCTACGAAAAATAAAACATTACACGATCAAAATGTTAGAAACATATATACTTAAACTCAGATAAACATAACATGTTATCTACAACATGTTACATGTGTGAATTGTAAACAAAAAATATTAATCTGAGTCTTGTAAGAATACCTTTTTGATCTCGTCTTGGACATGAACCACGGGAAGCTGAACCCAAGAATCTAAAGTGAGACCAACCGAGGCCTCAATGTCTCGAGTGATCCTCTCCTTGAGGTGAGGAGATCTAAAGAATGCGCCAATGATCGTGTGTAGCCTCTTTTGATGAGGTCCATTGATGCTGAGAATAGAGTTTTCTCCAAGTAGTTCGGTGATTGACTTAGGGTATGCAGGGACGAATGTGTTGCCATGGTTTTGGAGCACCACTTTGTTAACCTCTGCATCGGTTGATATTATGATTGGTGTCCCTATTATGTTCGTCTTGAACACCTTCCCGTACCTATATATATGGTTCACATGTAGAAAGATTTCCGTAAGAATTACTCATATGATATAACTAGTTAAACCAATAAAAAGAAAATGCATCCTCTCCCACATCGCTTGGTATGAACACTTTACACGTTAAAAAGTCACATGAAATATTATAATTTTTAGTTACTGGTTGAAATATAAAATGGATATAAATACCTATGGTTTTCTTGTTTGAAAAGATTTCTCGAAAACTAAAAAAAAACTGAACGAGATAAATGTATGAGTGGTAATTAAGAAACTAATTCTTTGGTTTCTATATATTTAGCAGGTATTCGTTGGTAAATCGCTGGGAACTTTTTGTTTGTCAGTAAGAGTGTAAGGTATTTTTTAACACTGAAATTCATTAATATTCATCAAAAGATTCAAGAGCAGGATACATATCTTTGAAGGTATTGAAGAGGTATTTGAGGACATATCTTTGAAAGTTTATCAGTATGCAGAAAATAATAATGAATAGCAGAAGAGCACAACATAGATGTTTAGTTTGTAATATATTATAATAATAGCAAAGGAAACTAATATATAAAACATAATAGATAAAGATGACACATGAAACGAAGTGAACTCAATCATAAAAAAAGAACAAGATCCTCTGCTAAAACTATTTTGCTGCTGTATATGGCCAAGAAGATGAAGACAGGTTGGTTTTGTCAGTCTTTTTATAATCTTTCAAATTATGTTATGTCCAAAAGTTTTAATTTATCTATTCGCACCCCCAAAGAGTTACTTGTAGTTGTATATAACAAATTCATTATCACTATTACACTATATGATCCCCTGTTAACTTTTTTATCTTCCTAGAAATGAGATAAATTGATTGTAATTCAGTGGAGTTAGTTAGGTGTTTTCGTTTTTGTTTTAATTCGAATAAATTGGTGTACATTGGAAAATTGATTTATACGAATACAAAAAGGAGAGAATCTTCACTAATCTAAATTCATAATGAAGCATTTAACTCAGTATTTATTTTGTTGACTGCGATGAAGCATTTGATTTTTTTTTTTTTTTTATAATAACTGTTGTCTGGGTAGATGTGGATGTCAGGATGTGAAAAAAAAAACACTGGACTAATTACGCAGACAACACACATTTTTTTATTTTTGAAATCGTGTTTAAAGAGGCTTAATCCAATTCTCTTTTTAAAAATCAAAAATTAAACGACTTGTTAAAATTATTTAAGAAAATCTGGTTGAAGGAATTAAAAGAAAAGGACTTACAAAGACTTTCGTTTGTCCATGAAGGTAACAGGCCTAGAAGAATATCCACAAGCAATAAAGGCTAGGGTTTCTCCGATCACCGGCCATCCTAAGCTTCCCTTCGGAATCATACCCTTCTTCGTCCCTTTCTCTTTTTCTTCATCTTCATCTCTTGTTTTCCATTTTGTTAAACGAATCCAGAGCCGTGAACGGAGAATAATTCCGGCCGTCAAAACCAAGAAACCAACGACCCAATAATCCATAAAATAAGATGGCCCAAAAAGAATACCAGAAAGACTTAGATTATCGGAAAATACATAAACACGCACCAAAAGAAGCTAACCACATGAAGCTATTGCACATGTATTGCGAATATAGCAAAAGAAAATATGAAAAAAGGAGTAGATGATAGAGAATTAGGTTTCTCAAATCTCAAAGGCCATGCATGAAGAGAAAGTGAGAGAAACAAATATTTGTAGAGCTAAAGGTATGGTAATGTCATTTTCAATGGGTGCCGAAACAGAGGAATAAATGATATAAAATCCACTTTAAACCGCTTGCATAGAATTTTTTGTCAAGCTGTATATATCATCATTGTCTAATAAGTATATTTAAAATAACAACTAAAACAGTCAATCACTAAATATAATACTATGCAACTTCAAAAACAACCAAAACAGTTTATGTAGAATTTTGAATTTACTAAAAACATAACATATCAACAAAATCATTTTAAGAAAATGTCTAATAAATAATTTAAAATAGAAATTTTATAAAGATGACGTGCATGTATTTAACTAGAGGAACCAGTTTTGTATTTCACAATTGTGTATTTACAATTGTACAAGTGTGATAATATCTAGAATAATTATTATCTGTCATAAATTTTAAATATAGCTATTTGTGATTGAAAATGATATTTCAACATTTAGATTACAATTTAGATCCTCAGTACATACATTAAAAAGTTATTTAGTATAAAATATTATGGATTAAATTAGATTGAGAACTGAAACTAACTAAAACAATATGACACTTCTATAATTTCATATTTAGTTAGATAATTAAATTAATAATCAGTAAATTACAAGGAAACTAATTTAGACATTTACACATAAGATTTTGTTATTGATATATCTTATCATGTTTCACTATAGTGTTGGTATATAATTTTACTTTCCATTTATTAATTAAGTTACTAAAGTAATTATACTATAAAATGATTATCATTTTTAATTTGATATATTTCTAAAAAACATACATTATATAGATTTCTTTATGAAATAACACATATCTAGTTATTACTATGGAAATTATTTCTTATGATAACTTATGATAACAATTACTATGTGAAATAAATAAGAGATTTATATTATATTTAGTATAATAAGTCTTAAACAAATTTTGGATGTTTTTTCATTGTTTCTGCTTTTGTTGTTTTGCAGACAAGAAGGTTAGATGTTAACTGGGACCTTACAGTTTAAGGGTTTAGTTTCGTTTGGGATTTTAAAATTTACATGAAAATTATAAAATATTAAAATTTGTAGTGTAATAATTTATAGACATTTTATTTATTTTATTTAAAACGGCCAAGTGAATAGAAGTGGAGTTGGACCTGGGCGTAATACTAATACTCTTGTAACATCGGATCCGAAGTTTTAAAATGTATAAATCTAAGTCGACGTTTATACAATTAATCTAAGAGAGCAAAGAAAATAGAACAAATTTGCTGAATATACAAATAATGGTGAGATACCATAGAAGAGGGGGAAAGTGGTAGTGATGGGGAAAAAAACCGAAGGAAAATAAGGTATGAAGTCAAATAAGGGGGTAGTTGTGTGTAGGAAGTACAAATACTCGAGAAAATAAATGTTGTGGTTTGTAATGGAGGAATAAATGAGGGGACATAAACTAGGAGCGGCTATTGCGCCACGCTTAGGCCGTTTTGTCTCGTCTCATTTTTAGACATCAGATAGCTACTTCTCACCCCCACTCAATTCTCTTCTATCTAATTATTTATTGCTTTCATTATTTGTTCCAAAAAAAAATCATTGTTTTTTATTTTAGTCGAACTATTAGCAACATAGAACATGTTAGTATTTGATCTAAACTCTGCTCTAGACACCTTTTAACTGATGAACTTATTAGTCGTTTATATATGATACATGCAGGGCGGCCCTAAGATTTAGGGGTTATAGGCGGTTTTTAAAAAATTCCAGCAAAAAAAAATTTTTGGTAAATTTAGGAGCGTAAGACCAATATTTCGTTAGACTTTGCCCAGAACCGGCCCTGGATACATGCCATTTGTTTTGGTTGTGCATGCTATTATTATGTTTAGATCTCAACAACATCAACATGATCCACTTCCCCTGACCACATTGTTTATTTAACCAAGCATATATGATCAAAGCAACTAAAGATCGATCAGAAGAAGAAAAGATGACCCAACGCATTGAAAGAATAAAATGATTTCCGCAACTCAAGATCTACTTTTAGATTTTGAAACAGTGATGAACATAAGTTCACCGATTAGTACATGATAACAAATCATGACAACCACAGAAAATAATAACGTATGCTAATCAGTGCCACTAAACTAGTAGTACTGTATTACATTTGCCGATGCCATTATATGATTATTGATATTTATGTTATTATGTACCCGCACTTCTTATTATAAACTATACTCCTTTGGAATACTTAATCCAACTTTGTAGTTGGGGATTGTGATTACTACCACATGTCACAGGAGCTTTTTAGACTTAATATTTAAGACTCACATATTAATTAATCGAATATATGTCTGATAGAAAGCGGAGGTAAACACATGTTTAATGAAAAGGTCGGTCCACAATTAATTAATTAGAAAGCTTTCTGCCTAATGCGTGTATTATATACTTACTTGACCCCAACTTGTAATAACACAAAGCATGTGACATGAAAACCACTTCTGAAAATAAAAATGGCCTAGTAATATAGGCTGTGTTATTATTATCTTGATACCTATAGCCTAGACTCCACAGATAATTTAAAAATGTATCGAGCTGTGAACCTTTAATTACTCTCTAAGTATATTCATTGCTATTAACAGAGTCGCTTAAAAACAAAGTGAAGTATGGATTGGGGAGATAGATAAATGAGGATTCGTTTTCAGTGTCCTTCGAGAAATAGTAATGCATTTTGTATTTGAACTCGATTTTGCAATTTGCATTTGGTATAGTTCTTGTATGGATCAGAACAATACGACTGCAATAAAATAAAAGGATGTGGAAACAAAGCATAGTAGAAAGAACACACAAAAACAAGATTGAATAGTCCCCTTCAAATCAACCATTTGGTGATTTTGAAAAAAATAAAATCATTTCTCATAAATGTATATGTTTTTTTGGAATGATTATGATTTTGGATTCGTGGATCCATACATCCCTTGAGATGAAATTCAGATGACATACATTATTATTCTGCATAGTAGATTTTTTTTTCCCAATGATATTTAAGTATATAACTTGCAATTCTTTTACTAAACAATCTAAAACTTTAACCACAGAGACCACCAATTGATGGTTGGTTATTGAATATGACATTTCTCAATCCTTTTTGATTTTTTTTTTGGATGGTTTACAAACCAGTGAGATTCCCATGTAAAACAATTGATTTGGATAAACTATAAACGTATACGTAAATTAAAACAAACAAAACAAAAGTTTAACGTGCACAAGACGCAACAACAGCATGGACACCAATCTCAGGATTACTCTTCATATCAACACCATCAAGAAGACACTCTTTATCAAACCGAGGCTTTCTCCGGTATAATAATACGAATCTTTTTTTAACAAGATCCAAGTAAGCTTCACTAGTGTATTCTCTTTCACACCAGACTCACATAGCTCCTAAACCTCACGACCTATGGACTCAACATGACGTGACCGCTCTCTCCCCCTTGTAAACGGAACAATGCAGAAGAAAATCATCACTCAACACTAATGGCATGTAAAGTTACAGAATTTGCAGCTAACAAAATCAAATCCTGTTGAATTCAGAGCACCAAAGACGAAGACGATACACTTCCACAATCTATGGATTTTGTGAGCAATCACGTCTGATAGAATTGGCTTTTGGTAACTAATCAGAAACTCTGTTCTATCTAAAGTTCGAAACTTTATCAACAATAACTTAAAACGGGAATCTCGCAAAAAATTCTCTAAAGTTCAGAGCTTTAAGATCATTTAAATTAAATAGAAAGACTTACTCTGATTCGGTTTGTGGAGCGGTAAGAGAAGCGTTTGGCCTGAGCTTCTACAAAACGCAGCGTTTCGTTATTGGACCATCAACAAGAAAACGCAGCGTTTCGTTATCCAGACACAAGGGGGGTAATTGTTGTCGAACGGGACCTTTGTCGAACTAACGAACATTTTAAGCAAGCGAGACGGAGACGTAAGTGGCAGGAGGAGGAAGGAAAAGAATAATGATGATGATCCATAGATGGAGAAGATCAGGAGAGTTCGTAAGATCTGCTTGTAAATCTCTAAGTAGCCTCCGACCAGAACATAACTCAATGTCTCCTTCTGTTTCAGGTTCGGTTTTTTTTTTTTCCGATGACTTTTTTGTTAATTCAAATTACACCTGGAAATTAAAAAGATTGAAACTTTGGGATTGGATTTAGGCTTTGTGAATCGTTACGAGTCAAAAGGAAAGACCTTTCAGTCAAATGCTTGGAATGATCATAACAGAGAGCTTGATCTTGGTAGAAACTTGGGGATGATGCAACAGTATAAATCATTTGGGTCATCATCAGCTTCGAAAGTCCAGAGAAACCCATTGTTTTCTTCGTTAGAACCGAAGGACGTTAGCTACTTCAAGGAGATACTTGGTGATAAACACGTGATTGAAGATGAAGAGAGGCTTGAGACTGCTAATACAGATTGGATGCACAAGTACAGAGGATCTAGTAAGCTGATGCTCTTGCCCAAGAACACTGAAGAGGTCTTGTCTTGTTTTTATTTTTCCAATGACTTTGTTTTGGATTCTGATGAAAATTTGTGTTGAACATAGATTTTTATGGTTTGTTGCAGGTGTCTCAGATACTTAAATATTGTGATTCTAGGAGTTTAGCTGTTGTTCCTCAAGGAGGGAACACCGGTCTTGTTGGTGGAAGTGTCCCTGTCTTTGATGAGGTTCTTCTACAATTCTTTTTCTTCTACACATTGATTATTGTTGATAATAAAATGTTGGATGAGGTTCTACACTATTCTCATCTTTGCAGGTGATCATCAATGTTGGTTTGATGAATGAAGTCTTGTCCTTTGATGAGGTAATCAGCAATCTTGTATTTAAAAAAGCAGCTGCTCCTCTCTTTTTTTTTTGTCTTACTTAGATGAAAATTGGTGTTAGCTGATTAGTGGAGATTACAACCTTTTATTTTAGTGTCAGTTGCTTCATAAGTATATAGCTAATAAGGCAGCAAGATTCTATTAGATACAAAAAAATTATTACCTAAAGAGTAATGTAACTACATGCTTGGTGATGATATGATGCTCTATACTTCAGGTTAGTGGAGTCTTGGTGTGTGAAGCAGGATGCATTTTGGAAAATCTGGCAACTTTCCTTGACACAAAAGGGTAATAATAGAAGAGAAGAGTGTTTTTGTTTATTACTTAAAATTGTTGGGTTAGCAGCAAACATAGATTAATGTTTCCTCTAGTTTTGTAATGCCACTAGACTTAGGTGCAAAAGGAAGCTGTCATATAGGTGGAAATGTTTCAACTAACGCTGGTGGTTTGCGCCTTATCCGTTACGGCTCACTTCACGGAACCGTATTGGGTAATAATCAATTTATAGTCCTAGTCACTATATACTTTTGGATCTCATCTTCATTGTTTTTCATGTTCTTATTACCATCTCAGGTCTAGAAGCTGTCACAGCAAATGGCAATGTGCTTGACATGCTTGGAACTTTACGCAAAGACAACACTGGATACGACTTAAAACATTTGTTTATCGGTAGGTCTCATCATGACCTTGTGCTTATACAGTCACTTCATTAACAAAAGAGAGTTATAATTATCTCACAGGTAGTGAAGGATCACTTGGTATTGTGACTAAAGTTTCTATACTCACACAACCAAAGATGTCTTCTGTAAACTTAGCTTTTATCGCTTGCAAAGATTTTCTCAGCTGCCAGGTTTTGATCTTCTTTACACTTGTAATCAGATTCTCTTGACTATAAGGAGATGACGTGTGTGAACCATTGTCTCTTATTAAGTATTTACCTTTTTCAGAAACTTCTTGTTGAAGCAAAGAGAAATCTTGGAGAGATACTGTCCGCTTTTGAGTTTCTTGATAACAACTCCATGGATTTGGTAAAGCTTTTACTAACTGTTTGAATTAGTCTATGATTTTTTTGCTAAACCGATATTCATTTGACAGGTACTGAACCACTTAGACGGTGTCCGTAATCCAGTTTCCTCTTCAGAGAACTTTTATATTTTGATAGAGACAACAGGAAGTGGTGAAACTTATGACAGGTAAACATAATTTGTATTTAAATCACTTTAGAGAGTGTAGTCTAGTCTGATTCAACAACTAATGCAGGGAGAAGCTTGAAGCGTTCCTTTTAAAGTCACTGGAACAAGGTTTAGTATCTGATGGTGTAATAGCTCAAGACATAAACCAAGCATCCTCGTTTTGGCGCATACGAGAGGTACACACTTTAGTATTATTTAATCTTGATGTTACACAGACGTACAATGTCATATATATTTTACCTTGCAGGGTATAACAGAGGCGTTACAAAAAGCAGGAGCTTGTTACAAGTATGACTTATCCTTACCTGTTGAAGAGATTTACAATATTGTCAATGACCTTAGAGGGAGATTAGGTAAGATACATATCACTGCACTGTCTCCTAATAACTTCAAAACTGAAGATTGTAACCAAATCATGCATATGGTTCAGGTGACTTGGCAAATGTTATGGGATATGGTCACCTTGGAGACGGTAATCTTCATTTAAATATCTCAGCCTCGGAATATAACGATAAGGCAAGTCCAAATACTGATGTAAAACACTTGGAAGATGTCTTCCAAAGTGATTAATTTTCTTCACTCTTTACTTTGCAGCTTTTAGGTTTAATAGAACCTTATGTCTATGAGTGGACATCAAAGCACCGTGGAAGCATCAGTGCAGAACATGGATTAGGTGTAATGAAAGCTAATGAGATCTTCTACAGCAAATCACCTGAAACCGTGAGCTTAACAAACAAACAACAAATCGATATAACATATCTATAGAGTTTTTTGGGGTGATTCTCGTCACACTCTTATTTGCAGGTTGCATTAATGGTATCCATCAAAAAGTTGCTGGACCCTAAGGGGATTCTCAATCCATACAAAGTTCTTCCTCACTCTTTCTTCTCTCCCTAAGGTAAAAAAAAAAGAAGATTATGCTTTATGATTATGCACCGAAATTATTGAAAGCACCTAAGAGGAATCTATCATCTTTAGTTTTGGGGATCATTGACATTCTTCTTTTAAAACGAATGCAAGGTGGGGATGAGAGATGATTCTTCCAAAAAGAATATGATGAGGAGCCCAAGTTTGAGCAGTATGATTGATGCAAAGGAACAATAAGCAAGTGTTGATTAAAAACTCACTTAAACTCACTAAAGTGTATATATGCTTGTTCCATGTTTGTTGTCACTGTGTCTTAATATCTTATTATCATGGATAAAAAAGAATAAAAAACCTATGGAGCTTACGTGTACTACAAGTTTGCAGTAAGGGAAGAATCTATCATCATAATCTTCAGAAGAATCTATAATCGGTGTTAGAGAAACAAGATTGGTCCAAAGACCTTAATTGAACCAGCTTTAATTGGGAAAGGTCTCTCTAGTTTAGGAAATAAAGGTTTTTCTGAATTTAGATTTTTGGAATGTTTAATGATTATATTCCAAACTGATCGTGAGAGTAGCAAAAGCGTGTAAAGATTCGGTTTCTCCAGCACCAGTGGAAAGACATGATAGAAACGACTTGGGTTTGATGACTGGACATAGATGCTATGCTTTAAGCACAAGTTGAAGGTGATAAGACACTATAAAAAGCTCATGGATATTGGCTAAGGAGACAAACACACACCCACAATCTTCTTTCTCTGCCCTTACACTCACTGTTAATAACTTTAAAGACAAATGACAACTTCATCTGAATCAACTCGCAAGGTTGGTTTATTGCTTCTTTAACTGTATCTAATAAGTCTTTTTGTTATATCTTCTTTGTCTTGATCATGTCTCTGTTTTCCATTTTGTTTAGGGTCTGACCAAAATTGCCACAAATAGACTTCAGAAAGAGTTCATGGAGTGGCAGACTAACCCTCCTGCTGGTTTCAAGCACAGAGTCTCTGATAATCTCCAACGGTACATAACACTATACTCATTCATACCCATTTTCGAAAAACAAATGATGAAATGTTGAAAATGTTGGTGTGAAAAGATGGACCATTGAAGTGAAGGGAGCTCCAGGAACTCTTTATGCCAATGAAACTTACCAACTTCAAGTGGAGTTTCCTGAGCATTATCCTATGGAAGCTCCACAGGTTATCTTTCAGCATCCAGCTCCACTCCATCCTCATGTTTACAGCAACGGTCACATTTGCTTGGGTAAGAAACAAACACAATGTCTCACTTGTGTGTTTGCCCTATCTTTCAAAGTCTGATAACATGAGATTCTGTGTATTTTTGGTGATGCAGATGTTTTGTATGGTTCATGGTCGCCTGCAATGAGACTAAGTTCAATCTGTCTTAGCATTCTCTCAATGCTCTCAAGCTCATCTGTGAAGGTTTGTTGTGTGTTTTGTGCATTCTCTTCTTTCTTTGGCTTTGACAGTATATTCTTCTTATGCTGTTTTGTATTCTCTTATGACCCATCCTTGCAGCAAAAGCCGAAAGACAATGACCACTATTTGAAAAACTGCAAAAATGGAAGATCTCCAAAGGAAACGAGGTGGCGCTACCATGACGATAAAGCATAACATCTCTCTATGTGTGACGCGTCCTTGTATTGTAATTAGAAACCAAATGTATGATCTCAGGTCAAGTTATTGACCTGTTTCTATCTTCAAAACAACAAAAAATAGTTTCTCTGTGGTTTAATCACACGAAAAAGCTTGTGCATAAAACTATAAAGTCAAGAAGAAATAACATGATTTATTTATTAAGTCTGAATCTTCTGTTGAAAAGAGATCATCCATGACTGCGCGCAGTACAAACCAAAAAATGATAGAACTATTGATCCAAAAGAAGAAACCTTTGCTCCTAAAAGCCTTCGGCTGAAGGCAAAAATGTGTGTTCTACCATTGTAAAGAAAAAGGCTCATGAGACTTTCCATGACATCTTACATTGTAATAAACACTTAAAAGGACAACTGAGCAGACGCTTCATCTGTTCCTCGTTCCATTCTAATAGTCCCTGCAGCCAAAGTCTCAAGCTTTAGCATGTGAATTGAAGACTAAACTGGTCTACGGTCTGTGTACACTGTGACAAAATACAAAACCTCATATAAAAATAAGCAAACTTTATGCAAACCCATAATCAAACATACTGTTTCTTATCAATGCCAAGACTTCATAGCTACAACAACTCAACAAGATCCATACACAACACTTCTCACAGCTCACAGACAGAGCTAACGTTCCATAGAAGAAAAAGCAAACAATTTTATGCAAACTCAGAATCAACATACTGTTTCCTTTTCAATTCCAAGACTCCAATAGTAATTACAACTCAACAAAATCAATACACAACACTGCTCACAATCAGAGCTAACGTTCCATAGAAGAACCAACTTTACGCAAAACTCAGAATCAAACATACTGTTCCTTATCAATTCCAAGCCTTAATAGCTACTACAATGAGAAAAAAGCAAACAACTTAATCCAAACAAACTCTTCCTTATCAATTCCAAGACTTAATAGCTCCTACAACTCAACGAGATCCATACACAACATTGCTCACAATCAGAGCTAAGAAAGAGTACCTAAAAAGGTCACTCCATATCAACTTTAGCTCCAACAGCCTTCAACTTCTCTATAATCTTCTCAGCTTCCTCCTTACTAACCCCCTTCTTCAACAAAGTCGGCGCCTTCTCCACCAAGTCCTTAGCCTCCTTCAACCCCAAATCCGTAACCGTCCTCACCTCCTTAATCACTTTAATCTTCGACGCCGATTCAAACCCTTGCAGCATCACGTCGAACGCCGTCTTCGCTTCCGCCTTCTTCTTCTCCTCCCCCTTCCCGCCCGCCGCAGCTCCGGGACTACCACCTCCTCCAGATCCCGGAAACGCCATCGCCGCCATCACGGGCATCTCGGTGACGCCAAGCTTCTTCCTGAGGAGCTCGGTGAGGTCCATTGTCTCCAGGAGCGTGAGGTTCGAGAGCTCGGTTACGATTTTGGAGACATTTTCCGATTGCGATGAGTAGCTCCGATGGGATTGGATCGGGTGCGATTGAATGGATCTCAAAGCTCGTGAGAGATGAGATGAGATGATTCGTAGGTTCCTCATAGTTAGTTAGTTAACTTCTTCTTCTCTCTAGCAAGCTTGGAGGATTCATATGAAGTGAGGAAGAATGTATAAACCCTAACTAACCCAAAGTCATATAACTGGGCCGTTATGGGCCTCTTGTTATAGAGAGTATTTGGATTATTTAGGCCCAAAACAGCAGTTTTACCTTCATAATTTCAATGTTTCCAAATAATATTTATGGTAGAAACCAGTTAGTTCATTAGTTTAGTTAAATATTTATTAATTTTTCTATAATATAAAATTGGATTTTGATTTTTAAAAATGTGATTCATTATTAACTATAAAGATTAATAATTTTTTTTTGATACATCATGTTAATATGATGAAAATAAAATTGTTAGATGTAGATTAATAAGTGATGCAAGTAAATCATAATAAACCAGTAGAATTATCATTTGTAGAATGAATGATGTAATTGCACAATAAATGAAGAGAAATTATCTAGGATAGCTTTTTTAAGTTTTTGTCACAAAAATAGTCCTCCATGGTAAAAATGATCAGAAGAAGTTTTTTTAAAGGGTAAAAATATATTTTTATTCTAGGATTAACTAATCTAAAATTAGGATTTAGAGTTAGAAGAGTTTTGGGGAGGAGGGGGGGATTCAAATTTTTTAAAATAAAAGTTAAATATTAAAAACTTCAAAATAAAAAGAGCTATTTTTGTCTTTTTTTTTTGTTGCCATTTTTGTGACAAAAACTTAAGAACGGCTATTTGAGAGAATTGCCCATAAATCAATGTTAAAATAATACGTTTCATTGTTATTTTAACACAAAGCAGAAATAACACAACATAAAACTTCAAATTGCAAATAGAATAAAAATACAACGTATCCCAAACAAATTAAAGCAAAATGTTATTCATACATTTCTTTCCCCATAAAATGTTTTTATTTATTTCAATTTCCTCATATCACGCATTCAAGAGTTAATCTTCCTGCAGCTCTTCCTGATTTCCCCACTCGAACCCGTCAACGGAGAGATGTTTCCCATCTTGATCATGGACTCCGCAAACTGCTTGAAAAACTCTCCTTGATCCTCTGCGTACTTCTTTACAAGCTCTCTAGACTTATCGTTGCTGCTGAACAGAACCTGGTCCGAGTTCAACAACCCCATGTTCTCCATCAAGTTCTTGAAGTAGCTGTTGTCGAACTTCGCCGGGCTGACCTTGTCCAGCACCGAGAGAATCTGGTCCCCTCCGGATCTTGGACACCTCTGGCGCAAGTTAGCAGCGAAGGATTGTTCCAGTGTCATGTCTGGACGACCGTTTCCAGACTGGTTGTATAGCCTCTGTCTGAAACTCGTGCATCTCGAGAATCCAATGGTGTGACTCCCTGAAAAGAGTAAAACGTATTAGATTTTTTAATGGAGTTCCGTGCATGTGAAGCAACTCTCACAAAGTGAAGGGAAGCTTACCGGAGAGAGCAACAAGGTCAGTGACATCAAGTCCTTGACGTTTGAACTTTGTGAGAATTGTCTGGAAAGTGTTGTTTGGTGCAGGGATGTTGTTGTTGGAACCACTCAAGCTTGCACTTCTTGAATCTCTTCTTCCCAATGGAACCATCCAGCTTGGTCCACCAGTCTAAAACCAAAGAACCAAACCGAATCAGCTAATTTTTTCAGACAAGAGAGGTTGTGGAGGAGACTTACAAGAACAGAAGAGTCTCTAGCGGCTAGGGTGAGAGCATCAGCGCAAGAGACAGTTCCAGGGCATTCTTTCTCAAGTTGAGCTTTGATCTGGTCGACAACATCAAATCCACGAGCTGATTTGCGGTTAGGGTTTGAGTTTTTCTCACTCGTTATCCTCCCACTGCTGTCTAGAAGCAAAGAGCCATCACAACCCTACATTTCACAGTTACCTTGCTCAGTACGTAATAAACAAAAAAAAAAACTGATAAAATGTTAGAAATTTTTAACCAAACCTTAACGAAACAGTCGTGGAAATGAAGTCTTATCAAGGAAGCAGCCATACGAGTCTCTCTAGCAACAGCTTTAGCTACAACTGATCTCACTATCTCCCCAGCTTGAGGGCATGAATGTGCATAAAAACCTGGGGAGAGTTTGCCTCCATAGCTCTTGTGACAGAGACAGAGAGGGAGAAAGCAAAGGAGAGAAATAACAAGGAGAAAGCTACTGAGTCTTGCCATTACTTTAAACAAGAAGATGAAGAAAGGAGAAGAGTTTGTGATGAGGAGGAGGGATATGAAGCAAGGGGAGAGAAATGAGGTATTTATAGTAAAAGGCTTTGAAGAAGAAGTAAGAAGTGGAGTTGTTATTAGCTACATCTCAAGATTTACAAGAAGATTAAAAGAGACAAAAGTTAAGGTTTGGTACCCAACATTACATGCTTAGTTTGACTAATTAGCCTCTTTTTTTTTTGGTTTAGTTATATACAATTGACTTGACTTGGTTGGAGGGTTAAAAGCAAAGCAAGCTTTGAAGTTTTAATTTAATATATGAAAGTTGATCTTTATCCATATGTTAACGACTCATAACAATGATTTGAAGACTGTTAATAACTATTTCTTTATCTCTTGTATATAAGTAAAATTAAAAGCGAAGAAAAGGACCAAGTATGAACAGAATAACTTCATCTTAAAAGGAAAGAAAGAAAAACAGCAATACAATGCCTAGATTTAACTACAGTATAAAAGAAGAATTGGAAATAAAAAATATTTACTTTTGCAAATGACTTGGTTGATACTATACATCAGGATATGTTAAGAGTAAGTCCAAAGACTTTTGCGTAGTGAGTAGGAAGAGATTCTAACTACTCTTTTGACAAAAACAAAAGTTATTCAAGTGTCAATCTTTGTTTGACTTATGAACACACTCATGTTCTTGTAACCAAAGCAAATAAAAGAAGCTTTTGTTTTGTCTCTGTCTGTTCATAACACATGAATCTGCAGGTTAAAGCAATATCGAGGTGAACACTTTCAACCTTTTTGACTCTAGTAAAAACTAAACCAGACAGTTCAACTGCATGCAATACCATTGATTGAGACATAGCCTCTGATACTCAAATCTTAAAAAAAGCTCAAATGATAAACAAAAACATTTGGAAATTTTTCATAAAAAAATGTAAAGAACAAGAAGCCATTGTTCTTCAAGAACTCTTCTTCTTCAGCCTATAAACATCTACAAGCTTTTGAGTCTGCGAATTTGTCTTGTCTATAATCTCAAATGCAAGTGTTGAACTCTGCTGTTCTTGGAGAAAAAAACATCTCTTCTCTCTCTCTGGATGAGTTTTGGTGTTTCAGGACTTAGAGTAGAAGCTCTGAAGCGAGTCTCTTCAGCGACTCGGATACTTTAACAAGATCAGACTCTGAATGTCCCGCTGAGACCAAGAGTTTGATCCCCACAGGCAACCGGCACTTATCAAGAAACGACTTCTTAGAGCTCACAACCAACAACGAGTCTTCCTTCAGCGCCTGCACACATCCCAACAATGAGTCTTCCTTATCTAGATTCGGTTTTCACAAAAGAGAAAAAAGATGTTTACTTACACGATCAGCCATTTTCTCGAGTAGAAGCAAGTCCTCTTTAGTCGAACCACTCGATTTCTCTAACTTCAAGAAAACGATAGGCGACTCAGGGTCGCTTGCTAGCGACATCCCCTTGATGTCTTCCAAACCTTTCCATAACAGAGCAATGTTCTGCTTCATCTTGACTAACAACTCAGGGTTTTGATCAATGACATCGATGGCGGTGATAGCAGCGCTCGCAAGGTACGGTGGCAAAGAGGCAGAGAACACATATCCTGAACTGCTGAGTCTCTGGTAATCGATGATGCGGGCGTTCCCGGTGCAGAATCCACCCTCTGTGGCTAGTGCGTGGCCCATTGCAGCAGTCACAACATCTATCTTCTCAATCTGTTTTCAAGGAGAAAAAAAAATCATCATCAGGATCTGATTTAGAAAATGAGGAGTTTACTTAGAATGTGTGTCGTTCATCCGCACAGGGACACCGTGATGCTCTGCAAGACCTCTCCCGGAACGGCCAAGCACGCCGAAAGAGTTGCTTTCGTCCAATATAACACGAAATTTATACTTCTCTTTCAGTTTCACTATCTCATCGAGCGGTGCGATTTGACCAGAGTTCTGCAGATTTTAACAGAAGCAAATGGCTAAGCGTCAATCAAGAGAATAGAAAGACAAACAAAGAGCTGTTTACGATACCTGATATACAGCTTCAGCTACAATGTAACGCCTCAAGTTCTTTGAGCGCTTGTTCTTTGTCATGATTTTCTCGAGAGTAGTACGGAGAGAGTCCATGTCGTTGTGCTTGAAGTACACGATTGTACTTCTTGAAAGCTGGAGTCCATTTTGTATCCCCCAGTGAACACCCTCGTCGCTAAGAGAATTCAAGAATGAGTCTAACATTCACATTAAAGAGTTTCCACTTGTGATAAGAAAATGTGTACTTACGCAACAATGATATCGCCTTTTTTACAGAAACAAGGAATGGTGCTGAACATCGTGGAAAGTCCATAAGAGTAGAGGATTGTATCAGGAGTACTCAAAAATTTCGATATTCTGGTTTCGCAATCAAGATGAACATCTATGCAACAACAAAAAGTACCAAACAGTAAGAGATTCATTCGATAAATAGAGGAAAGAAGAAGATTCATGTTGGAGTTCTTACCAATAGTACCATAGAATCCACGAGGACCACAAGAACCAACTCCATATTTCTCCAACGCAGAAGTGCATGATTCCTAAGCATAGACTATCTTTTAAGTACACACAGAAGAAACAGTATTGAATACAAATTAGCTAGCTTGTTGAAGTTACCAGCAACTTCTCGTGCCCAATGAGTCCAAGATAATTAGCAGACGCAAAATTCACCACGTCTTTTCCATTAACCGTTGTATGCGGTCCAGCAGCACTGTATGTACAAAAAAACCTTTTAAGCATAAGGTCTAAAAAGGCGACAAAACGAAGAACAGTAGTGTACAGATAAGTGCAAACCTTTCAAGAACTGGTGGCTCATGCATCATGTCTTCTGTAATTGGAGGTATAAGAGGCTCAGGAACCCATTCATCACACAGCTCATCTATTTCCTGATCATTAAATTAAAAAAAAAAAAGCCTCAATACAATTCCACTATGCACAATCATAATGAGATTAGAAAGAACCTGCTCAGTTAACGGTCTCTTGGGAGGTTTGTAACTCTTTTGAGAGAGGAGGATGACAATGACAAAACCCAACAAAACTTCCACAAAGATGTGCCCTGAAAGGAAATAAAGTTTGAAGCTTTAATAATAATAATCTCCATAGGCCTCAAAACTATATATTATAATCAATTACATTGGATTCGGACACCGAACAAGACAACTCTAGCTGAAGGAGCATCCAGAGCCATTGTCACCCAGTTCAAACCGGCCCTAAACATTTCCACCAGATTCGTATCCATTTTTGCTCCGTGGATTGAGCAAAGTGCAGAGAGAGAGTTCCAACTATGTTCTGTATACAAATTCAGATCAGGAAATAACAAAAAATGAATCTAATTTCACTCTATAAGGAAAGATCTGTGATCCGATCAATTACAATAGATCCGAGACGTTACCTGATCCCAGTGGATTTGGAGCAGAAGATATCGTTTGCCTACAAGAGTGGAGATGCAAAAGATTTGGCTTTCGAATTTTCTCGGGTGATTTTTGATGATGGGAAAAATCAATTAACAGATTATTAAAGGGAAGGAGGAGAAAAAAAAAAAGAACAAATTTTAAAAATCAATGAGGAGGAAGAAGACGAGTGGTGGTGCCTGGCGGGCGGATCTGTCAATGTCAGTGTTAATGGGCTCATTAGTGTCCATTAACATATAATGGGCTTTATATTGGCCCAATTTCAACAGCTTACATTTACCAACAAAACAGCTTTGCCGTCAATCCCTCTACTGACACGCGTGCGTGCCCCTCCCCGTATCGTACCAGATAAGGACTACACTAATGACTCAACAAGCATTCCACACCACCACTAATGTCTTAAAGGTTAGGAAACGATAAGAGAGAAAAAAAAAGAACTAATAAAAGCCTAAAGGTAAGGAAGAGAGAGTGTACTAAAGCCTAAAGGTAAGGAAGGGATAGAGTGAAATGGTGGTCACACACACACACACCTATCATCATCTCCCATTTTTGTTGAGCCTTCTACCTTTAAAAGTCAATTTATTTTCCTCCCTAATCATTTTCTGTCTCAAAGTTTCCCTTACTTTTCTATAATGTTTTGTAACAATACATTACACTATGTTTGTCCCTATTCTGTTCAACCATATATTTTATATAATTCTTCAGCATGTGAGAGACCATGTGATGATATATGAATACCCAATATATTCTCTAGTGAGTCAAGATATTCATGTATATCATCAAAGGTTACACTATATGTCATATAATTCTCTACCATGTAAGAGGCCATGTGATGATATGATGAATACCCAATAGATTCTCTAGCGAGAGTCGAGATATCTTTTCAAGAATACATTGAGACTCTAGATTAAACAATACTAAATGGTAATAGAGTCCACCACTAATAGAAATAGAGTCTAGCATTGACAGCAATAACATAGTAAAGAAAGTACAAACATAACATGAAGCCATCATGATGTAGTTGGAAAATTTTGGATTTTTGTTTTTTTAATATTATCTTTTTCCTATTTTTGGTCACTTTGGACTATACCTTACCATTTCTCCTTCTAAACTAAACTGACCATTTATTAGACCCATCTTTTGAATATCTTTTTGTTGAATCATGAACAATGATGAAAGAATCCCATTTTGTAATTTAAAGTAAGAAAATAAAGAATTTATGGAAAATTCGTTATTTAATGTAAAAAAATGAAGAGTTTATAGAAAAGGAAAAAAAGTTTTGGTAATGGAAGATGACAGGCCAATTGCTTATTTAAGAAAAGCAAATTATCACCAAAAAAAGAATTACAAACCCTAATCCAAGAAGTTAGCGAGGTTTTAAAATTTTATTTTCTCGTTGTGATGGATAAGAGGGATCTAGAAAGAGAGTTTCACATGACAGGAGGAGTTGGGAAAACAAGTTATGCAAGAAACTCTTCCTTACAGGTTCTTGATATTTTCAATTTCTTCACTTCATAATCTTGACTTCTAATTAGCTCTTTTTGTTGTTTTCGATATTTGTAGAAGAAAGCATCTGATGAGGCCAAACACATCACACTAGAGACACTGCAACAGCTCTACAAAGAGACAAAACCCAAGAGTTTAGTAATAGCTGACCTGGGATGTTCTTCAGGACCAAACACTCTCTCCACCATTAGAGACATCATCAAAGCCGTCATATCTGCTCACCGACGCGAGATCCCAAGCCAGCTCTTACCAGAACTCAACTTCTTCCTTAACGATCTCCCAGGGAATGACTTCAACTCCATATTCAAGACCTTGCCTGACTTTCACTTAGAGCTCAAGAGAGATACCAACGATGACGAATCCCCTTCAGTTTTCATTGCAGCCTACCCTGGATCATTCTATGGAAGGCTCTTCCCTGAAAAGACCGTCCACTTTATTTATGCCTCTTACAGCTTACACTGGCTCTCCAAGGTGAACATATTGAGAGATGGACTCCTTCAGGTTTATGTATATGCAAATACACTGAGTTGTTTCTTTGCAGGTTCCTCCAACTTTGTATGATGATCAAGGCAAGTCCATAAACAAAGGCTGTGTTAACATCTGCTCCTCGAGCCCTGAAGCTGTTTCCAACGCTTACTACAGTCAATTTAAGGAAGATTTCTCCATCTTCCTCCAGTTTAGATCAAAAGAGGTGGTTACTGGAGGTCGAATGGTGCTCATAGTACTTGGAAGAGAAGGTCCAGATCATGTTGATAGAGGAAACTCTTTCTTCTGGGAACTTCTCGCAAGATCCTTAGCAGATCTTGTTGCACAGGTATATATATTATATAGAAATATTCTAGAATAGTTAAATAAACACTTGTCTTTTAAAAAAAATTAACCCACAAAGAAGAAATGAACAAAATATCATTAACTAAACAATAAAATGACATTTTTATTTTATATTTGGATTTGAAATTAGTAGTTATGGTTTAGAGTTTAGTATTTAAAGGGCATGTTAGAAAAAAAGTTCTTTGGAGTAATTTAATAATTTTATGTCTTTTTTAGAATTTTTTTTTTATCTTTTATGTAGGGCTATTTTGATCATTTTTTTTAGTGTTAATTTTGTCATATTATTTCGGATTATTTAATTTATTTTCCCTATTATATATAATTCTTTGTAATGTTGGTTTCACAAAGATGTATAAACCATGTTATATTGTATCCATTTAATTGTAGGGAGAAACTGAGGAAGAGAAGCTCGATTCTTACGAGATGCACTTTTACGCTCCGAGTGCTGCTGAGATAGAAGATGAAGTGAACAAAGAAGGGTCTTTTGAATTAGTGAAGTTAGAGATGTTGGAAGTGGACAAGGAGAAAGGCAACGAGGATGGTATCAGTTACGGTAAGGCGGCTGCGAAGACGGTAAGAGCGGTTCAAGAGTCAATGCTTTCACTTCACTTCGGGGAAGAGATTCTTGACAAGCTGTTTGATACATATGGTAGAATGGTTGGCGAGGAGTTGGCTAAGGAAGACATAAGACCCATCACATTTGTTGTTGTCCTAAGAAGGAAGCTCTGAAACATAGAAATGAAACCTACATATATGTAGCAAATATTGAATATAAAATCATAAGTCAAAGTCTATATCAAACCCATTGCAATCAATCTCAATGAAACCTGTAAATATGTTTCAGTGTTTTAAACATTTATTGGGGTTTACATTTTTGGAATTTTCCATTTTTGTAAATGGAAGAAGAGAACCCCTCCTTGAGCTTCACGTAACCAAATGTAGACTCACTATTCCATACTTCCTCCTAAACGGCACCGTAGCAGTCTAGACATGACATGTCTCAATAGTCAAACCAAAACTGCTTGACCTTTTGCCTTGAAACTTTCTAAAATTTACAATTTTTTTGAAATATACAATTTTGTGTCCAACACTTGTGTTCTCATAAGAAATTTAATTATTCGATAACTACAATATACAAATATTATCACAAAATTAAAAGATATAAACTCATTTGTATTAAACAAATTTTTAAAAAAATTATTGATTTTCATTTTACATAAAATTCACCATCTACTTGAAATAAATAACAGGCGTGTTAGTTCTCGCATCCCACATACCACCTTCCTTCAAATACTCAAGATACCTAGAAAACTCAGGCTTCCTAGTTGTAGACTTCTTCTTCTTTCCATATAAAAAGCTAAAGATCGGGTGGCTAAACTTGCTTGTTGGTTTGACTTTCTTGGATTTCTGACGAGGAAGCTCCTCAAGAATGGTCGGAACACCACCAGCACCAAGCTTTATAGATGGAGCGTAGTAAGGAACACTCGAGGATCTTCTTAGCTTTGCTCCGAGTAAACTGAAAGTTGAATCATCACTTACTCGCTCGTACCCTCCACGACGGCTTCTTGTCCTCGTGCTAAAGCTTCTTAGCATTTGCATCTCTTTTTATTTCTTGAAAATAGAGAAGTCAGTCGATAAGATGATGTAAAGAAGAGATGATTTAGTTGTTGGTGTTGCAGTGAGGAAGAGTTTCATCAGTGTGGTTATATATGGGAGATGTAATGAAAATTTATTGTTTTATTATTTTATTTTGTTTGAAAGTTGAAACGGTCAGAGTTTCGCTGCCAGTTCGTAAAGTCCAAATAATACTATGGTTTTTAATTCTGAAAGATAATATAAACTAATATGAAGGAAGGATTCGTTGAGCTTATTTGACTTTTCAATGTTATTCAAACGCAATCCTTGACCTCATCATCCAGGAACTTCCACGAGACTCCGTTTATACTACATTAAAATTAGAATGCCTAAGTAGGTCAAATAAATGTTTAACATGTTTTTTATTATTCATAGTGAATCAAATAAATGAATAATATATTGTTAAGATATCATCTAATGATGTTAGAGAACATGTTTTTATTGTTCATTGTGAATCAAATAAATGAATAACATTTTGTTAAGAAATCATCTAATGATGTTAGAGAACATGTTATTATTTTCAAAGTGAATCAAATAAATGAACAAAATTTTGTTAAGAAATCATCTAATGATGTTAGAGAATGTTTTTATTGTTCAAAGTGAATCAAATAAATGAATAACGTTTTTGTTAAGAAATCATCTAATGTTGTGGGCTTTGTGGCATTCAGAGAAAATAAACCTAAGAAGATAACTAATTGGAAACATAGAATATTTACTCTTAAACGACTCTAGAAGCAAGTATATAGCAAGGTCAAAGTAAACAACACAAGGCTCTACCTTTCTTCTGAGCTGAATCTGTTCCAAGCTTCCTGGAAAGTTAGAAACATTTAACACAATTCTAGATTTGAACGTTCTTGTTCAGAGATTGCGTTGACAAAACATGAGATATGTGTGCAGTCATTGGCTTTAGGTTTACCAAAAAACAGTAATCTCGGATTACCTTGAACCGGACGGTTCAGCCATTTAGAGACACTAAAAACATGGATTTTGTTGACAAAACATGATCACTCTGCTCAGGTAAATCTCATTACCAGCTTCTTCTTGATGATGATTCCAAAAGAATCGTGGTTCATAGATGGATATGAGTGACATGTGACCAATTGTCGACTGAGACAAGAATACATTGTGTAGTAACTAACCTTGAACTAACTCCACAGAGAGATACGCATATCCAACCACTCGGATTTACAATCTCCACAATTTTTAGTAGAATTGAAAAAATGTTCTTCATCACTTAAGAACCATACGTCTATTTCAATGTTATTATAACTTACATTATGCCATCTCATTCTCACACATAAACCGTAGCCTGGCTACATTCAGGATAAACTACAATCTTGTATGGCATTCAAGATCATCTATAAATGAAAAACTTTCCAATATAGTATAGATTCTCTTGAATGATCTCACCGAGCATATAGATATCGTAAGAGATATGTAATTACAAAAATATAGAAGAAAAAATAATTGTATAGGGACCAAACACTTTGATATGTCGCCTAACGTCCTATCACTTATCTTCACACCCATTTTCTTCTTTGGATCTCTCTCTCTCTTTTGTTGTCCCTATCACTTCCAAATTTCTATTAAATAAAGTAGTATAATGTTTTTAAAACTATTCTTAGAGATGCCCTCTCTCTCTCTCAGATATAAAATCTTGGTCTAACTTATAGATTGATATATGGTAGTAATAATACATCACAAGAATCATGCATAGATCCACAACAAGACATGAACCACCGCTCATGATTCAAACCATTGTTTCTATTCATTTGCAAGTAAAGATTCATTATTCACATTCCCCACATTCTCAAACTTAAGAAACACTCTTTCTTGAAGTAAAATTCTTTTTAAAAAAAAATCATCAGAGAAAGACACAAAAGACTAACTTAAGACACCCCTAACCTCATGTTCATAAGGACATGACCACATGGTAGGTTATGTCAATTAGACCCCACAACTTCTCATCTCACCTTCTATGTCCCCAACCCCCTCCACTTTTGTCACTCTCTCACTAGATTTCGAATCTCAGGTGTGTGGGTCAATGTTGCTTTCTATTAAAACCTAAGAATAATCATATCAAATGGATTACATTTCTCCCCAGACATACCAACTCTCTCTTTCTCTCTTTAGCTTTAAACCCCCAAAAGAAAAGATAAGAGCTCTAAGTTTTTGTTTACCTTCTCTCCATGGACTTGACTGGACTTAAATGGCTGCAACAACAACAACAAATGGTTTCACCTGAGTTTCTTCACATACTTGGCTCAGATGGGAGAGAAGAGCTCAGAAGGGTTGAGAGTTACTTGGGAAACAATATTTATGATACTATTGATGGATGCATCTCCAGGACAAGTAGCTTCCAAATGGAACCAGTGAAGAACAATGAAGATAACAGAGTCATTGCCTTGCGGAACAAGAGAAAACCAGAGGTTTGTATCTCAAGAAAGCATTGATTTATGCGGTTTTGGTTTTGTTTGAACATTGATTTTGATTGTTTATTATTTATCTTAAATGAAATTTTGGTTTTAGGGTAAGACAGAAAAGAGAGAGAAGAAAAAGAAGATCAAAGCAGAGGATGAAACAGAGTCAAGCATGAAAGGAAACTCAAACATGAGCAACACGGAGACATCCTCAGAGTTTCTGAAACAAGATTACATCCATGTGAGAGCTAGAAGAGGTGAAGCCACTGACAGACATAGCTTAGCAGAAAGGGTAACCAACTAAAGTGTTATTACAAAGATTAATTTAAGAGAGATTACTTATAGGGTTTCACCTGATTGTTTTTGATAGGCAAGGAGAGAAAAGATAAGCAAGAAGATGAAATGTCTTCAAGACATTGTTCCTGGTTGCAACAAAGTTACTGGTAAAGCCGGTATGCTTGATGAGATCATCAACTACGTCCAATCTCTGCAGCAACAAGTCGAGTTCTTGTCCATGAAACTCTCTTTCTTAAATCCACAGCTTGAGTTTCATATCAATGAATTATCATCCATGATGGCGGATCCAAGATATTTTCCATTACACCAGCAAGGCTCTCTAGATTACTCAGTCATAAACTCAAACCAAACCACATCTCTCAACGCTCTTGTAATAATCTTTTCCCTCAAAACAAATCTTTCATTGCTGGTTTCTTGTCCGTCAAGCAACCTATTAACCTTTTTCTTTCATGCAGAAAATGGAGACATCTTCAAGCTGGGATGTTCACTCACAGTGTCTTTGCAACAACTTGAGAACCGATTCCGTTTCCAGTTTCTTCAGCCTCAAGTAAAGAAGTTAGGGATAAGGGTCATTGAAAATTCTGCAAATTTTTATTTGTCTGGTCATTCTCTTTGTTATCTTAAAATATGAATCAGAAAGACAGAGGAAACCATTTATTTTATTATGAAATTTTACAAGTTGCAAACTATTGTCCTCACAGTACTTTATCCTATTAACTTACAACTACACTTCCATTAGTATATAGAAAACTAGACAAAAAAATGCTTAAATTAAAACACCCTAACAAACGTTTTTTTTGTACTTGAGAATGGGAATCTGAGTCCAAAAAGACCAGACTTCTTCAGAGATGGAGTTGTTAGCATCGGTTCTTGATGCTTAACTGGAGTAATAACAACCTGTGAAGTAGTTGCACCTTCTGGAGAACTGTTGGAATCTACTTCTTCAAGAGCTCTAAGAAACTCTGATGCACCAACCTTGGCTTCCTCCGTTCCATTGTTTGATATCAAGAAAAGAGATGAGTAAATATCAACGCCCTCTCTCACAACAAGTTTGCAATACTCTATCTTCTCCACACAGAGAAGTAAGAGGATGGAGATTGCATTCTCTTGCTCCTCTGGAACATCTGAGTCCAGCAGTTCAGCTATTGAAGCTAAACAACCAGGTGTTTCCGTTATACAAAATATCTTTTGTAATTATTCATCTCTTATAATGTCCATATATGCTTTATAAATAATTAGGTTTTGAAGATTGACTGAATTATATTGAACGGAACATTTGAGAACTTTGATTGAAAATTATTTTGCATTTTAATAAATTAAAAAAGTGAATAAGGTAATGCTATGATTGAAAAGAATTATAAGATGGATTTTTGGTTTATTGATTGTATAATATGTATTACTATTTAGAGAGAAAAATAAATATTTGGCAAAAAATATGTAAAAATTTAGGAAAACATTAGCAAAAAATTAATAAAAAAACAAAAATAATAAGAATAGTCCGAAGAAGATGTATAATATATGTAGGAGAAGTAAATATGTTATTTACATATATAATTTCATAAAAAATTGTTATTACTAAACATTTATCAGTTATTTTTACATCAAATTTATGGAAACTTTACGAAACTCTATACATAATATATATTTTTATACAATATTTATATCCGCGAATTCGCGGACAACCACCTACTATTCCATTAAATATATGTAAAAGTTACGTAATATTTATAATGTTAAGATAATTATGTTAGCATCAATTTTAATTGATGTTAGTTTTGTATTATTTTAACAAATGATGTTTTTAAAAAAGTAAATGCATCGCTTATTTAATTGATATCAATCTGTATAATAATATCATTTTTGTTTAAGTGATACAAAATAACATAAATTGTATCATTTTTAATGAATGGATGCAAAATAAATTAATAATGATATCATTTGCTATAACTGATGCTAACTTATTATTATTTGTATCATTTATAAATAAATAATTTAAAATACAATCACTTATTTTTGTGATACACTTTAAGTGATTTAATATGCAATTTTTTTTGTAGTGATAGAAGCCGAGGGGACGAGCCGTAATGTATGTCTGGGGGAGCTAAATAGTGAAAGTTGCTATGCACTCTCTTGTGGTCATGTCTACCACAAGAGATGTCTGTGTCCTCTTCTGTGGGAAAACGCTGACTTTCATTGTCTTTTTTGGGATGATCCTGCTTTATGATTATCTAAAACCTACGTTGTTTGCATGTTGATCTAGTGTGATCCTTTTTTTTCTTTTTCTTTTTAATCTTTTGGTGTAGTGAACTTTATTATGATCATGTGTGTTTGTTTGGGTGCAACATAACTCTACCTTAATATATAATATTATTTGTGTGTGACTTGTGATTTCAGTAGTTAAGTATTAACAAATTTGATGTTTTTTTTTGGTTATAATATTTGCACAACTTTTTTTTATTAAAAAAATTGTTTTGTCAACTTTAAATAATTTTAAAAAAAATATATGCTCAATTTATTTCTGTCTGTTACAACCCATTAAAAACGGTCCTTATCTGGATCCATATGGCAATGATAAATGTTCTATAATTTTAAATGAAATGGATGACCAGGGTTCCAACTGTATTGGAACCAATATTCTAATTAGTTTTCCAAAAGGGTCCTATCAAATTACAATTACATTGACATTTACAAACTCCTAATTCAACAAAGAGAACCAGACAAAAAAGGCTTTAAGTTATAAAACAACCTAACAAACTTTTCTTCTTCTTGAAAATGGGAATCTGAGTCCAAAAAGACCAGACTTCTTCAGAGATGGAGTTGTTAGCATCGGTTCTTGATGCTTAACTGGAGTAATAACAGTCTGTGAAGTAGTTGCTCCTTCTAGTGTGGAAGACTCTTCTTCTCTGTGAGAATCTACTTCTTCAAGAGCTCTAAGCAACTCTGATGCACTCACCTTGGCTTCCTCGGTTCCATTGTTGGATATCAAGAAAAGAGATGAGTACATATCAACGCCTTCTCTCACAACAAGGTTGCAATACTCTATCTTCTCCACACAGAGCTGTAACAGGATGGAGATTGCATTCTCTTGCTCCTCCGGAACATCTGAGTCCAGCAGTTCAGCTATTGAAGCTAAACAACCAGGTGTTTCCGTTATACAAATCCTTCCTTTCTCCGTGTTGCAGAGGTTCCTCAGAATGATTATCGATTGCTTGCTGAACACGCTTTTTTGCAAGAGAGATGTGAGATTCTTGACGAAACCGAGAGAAACCATTTCCAGACAAATCTCGTTGCTCGAGGAGAGGCTCTTGATTGTGTTCATAGCTTCTTCCTGGAGATGGTCTGCTCCAGACTCCCTCGGAATATTCCGAGGAAATTCCGAGGAAATAGGGTTTTTAAACCGAAAACAACGTTTTGCGGTTTGAATAACACCTACATAACCCTTATTAAGTGTTTCCTTGGAATTCCGTCGGAAATTTCCGAGGGATTTCCGAGGAAATATGAATTTCCGAGGAGTTATTTCCGAGGACTTTTTTCGTCGGTATGTCGTCGGAATAGCGTTATTCCGACGACATACCGACGATTTTTTCCCTCAGTATTGCCGTTGTTTTCTTGTAGTGAGAAAATAGATGAGAAAGTATCAACGCCCTCTCTCACAACAAGGTTGCAATACTCTATCTTCTCCACACAGAGCTGTAACAGGATGGAGATTGCATTCTCTTGCTCCTCGGTAACATCTGAGTCCAGCTGTTCAGCTATTGAAGCTAAACAACCAGATGTTTCCGTTATACAAAATATCTTTTGTAATTATTGATCTCTTATAATGTCCATATATGTTTTATAAATAATTAGGTTTTGAAGATTGGTTGAATTATATTGAACGGAACATGTGAGAACTTTGATTGAAAATTATTTTGCATTTAATTAAATTAAAAAGTGAATAAGGTAATGCTATGATTGAAAAGAATTATAAGATGGATTTTTGGTTTATTGATTGTATAATATGTATTACTATTTAGAGAGAGAAATAAATATTTGGCAAAAAATATGTAAAAATTTAGGAAAACATTAGCAAAAAATTAATAAAAAATAAAAATAAAAAATAAGAATAGTCCGAAGAAGATGTATAATATATGTAGGAGAAGTAAATATGATATTTATATATATAATTTCATAAAAAAATGTTATTACTAAACATTTATCAGTTATTTTTACATCAAATTTATGAAAACTTTACGAAACTCTATACATAATATATATTTTTATACGATATTTATATCCGCGAATTCGCGGGCAACCACCTACTATTGCATTAAATAGATGTAAAAGTTACGTAATATTTATAATGTTAAGATAATTATGTTAGCATCAATTTTAATTGATGTTAGTTTTGTATTATTTTAACAAATGATGTTTTTAAAAAAGTAAATGCATCGCTTATTTAATTGATATCAATCTGTATAATAATATCATTTTTGTTTAAGTGATACAAAATAACATAAATTGTATCATTTTTAATGAATGGATGCAAAATAAATTAATAATGATATCATTTGCTATAACTGATGCTAACTTATTATTATTTGTATCATTTATAAATAAATAATTTAAAATACAATCACTTATTTTTGTGATACACTTTAAGTGATTTAATATGCACTTTTTTTTGTAGTGATAGAAGCCGAGGGGACGAGCTGTAATGTATGTTTGGGGGAGCTAAGTAGCGAAAGTTGCTATGCACTCTCTTGTGGTCATGTCTACCACAAGAGATGTATGTGTCCTCTTCTGTGGGAAAACGCTGACTTTCATTGTCTTCTTTGGGATGATCCTGCTTTATGATTATCTAAAACCTACGTTGTTTGCATGTTGATTTAGTGTGATCCTATTTTTTTCTTTTTCTTTTTAATCTTTCGGTGTAGTGAAATTTATTATGATCATGTGTGTTTTTTTGGGTGCAACATAACTCTACCTTAATATATAATATTATTTGTGTGTGACTTGTGATTTCACTAGTTAAGTATTAACAAATTTGATGTTTTTTTAGTTATAATATTTGCACAACTTTTTTTTTATTAAAAAAAAATTGTTTTGTCAACTTTAAATAATTAAAAAAATATATATATATGCTCAATTTATTTTTGTCTGTTACAACCCATTAAAAAACGGTCCTTATTTGGATCCAGGCAATGATAAATGTTCTATAATTTTAAATGAAATGGATGACCAGGGTTCCAACTGTATTGGAACCAATATTCTAATTAGTTTTCCAAAAGGGTCCTATCAAATTACAATTACATTGACATTTACAAACTCCTAATTCAACAAAGAGAACCAGACAAAAAAGGCTTTAAGTTATAAAACAACCTAACAAACTTTTCTTCTTCTTGAAAATGGGAATCTGAGTCCAAAAAGACCAGACTTCTTCAGAGATTGGAGTGGTTAGCATCGGTTCTTGATGCTTAACTGGAGTAATAACAGTCTGTGAAGTAGTTGCTCCTTCTAGTGTGGAAGACTCTTCTTCTCTGTGAGAATCTACTTCTTCAAGAGCTCTAAGCAACTCTGATGCACTCACCTTGGCTTCCTCGGTTCCATTGTTGGATATCAAGAAAAGAGATGAGTACATATCAACGCCTTCTCTCACAACAAGGTTGCAATACTCTATCTTCTCCACACAGAGCTGTAACAGGATGGAGATTGCATTCTCTTGCTCCTCCGGAACATCTGAGTCCAGCAGTTCAGCTATTGAAGCTAAACAACCAGGTGTTTCCGTTATACAAATCCTTCCTTTCTCCGTGTTGCAGAGGTTCCTCAGAATGATTATCGATTGCTTGCTGAACACGCTTTTTTGCAAGAGAGATGTGAGATTCTTGACGAAACCGAGAGAAACCATTTCCAGACAAATCTCGTTGCTCGAGGAGAGGCTCTTGATTGTGTTCATAGCTTCTTCCTGGAGATGGTCTGCTCCAGACTCTGCCATCTTCAAGAGGGAAGAGAGAGAGCCTATCTCCACGTCCCTGTGAGTAGAGTCTGTGACTTCAGTTCCTGATTCAGTGGAGAAGCTTGAGTTGAAGTCAGTACACCCGGCTTCTACAGCACTAGCACACACAGGATCATCAACAGCCTGAAGCTGCGTGAAAGAGTTATCTCTCAAAATGATCTCCTCATGCTTCTTTAAAAGACAGAGAAGATACTTCAAAACCTGTCTCTTGTCCCCTTCACGCTCGCCTAACTTCACAAAAAAGCGACTTTAAGGATCTTCTCTCACTCACAATGGCTTCAGGAGTTGAAAGATGGAGCTTCAACGCTGCGAAATGAAAATCTCTAATCTCATCAGAAGAAGATGTGCTCAGCTGCATCAGCTCTCTAACAGCTTTCCCAGCTTCTTCTTCAGATGGTTCTAGAGACAACACAGTTGATCTAAGATCTTGAACTATTTGAGTTATCTGCAACAAGCAAAACTCTCATCAGTGATTCTTCATTTTTTTTATAGAAGAATCAAAAATAGTTTGGTACACAAACCTTAACAGCCAAAACAGTTGGTACCATGCTTCTGATATCACTTAAGCTTTGCTCTAATAACTTTATGGCTCTACAACCTCTTGAGAGTATACCATCTCCTGTTACTGCCTGAAGAATGAAGCAACATATTAGGCCACAGAAAACAAAAATGCACATTTGCAAATTAAATTAAATTAAGAAAATGTGACAAACCATGTAGAGTTTGCTTGATTCACTGCAGTACCGAAGAAGCAGCTTAGCTTTCTCCAAAGCTTTGTTGAGCAAACAAAGAGTCTGTATCCCTGAGGAGGATCCGGGACGAGCATCTTCTATATCAGGAAAGATGCTCATGACCCTATCAACTAAGTTCTTTAACTCTAAGCACATGGAAGAGTGCATCTGGAAGCAGAGCAAGCAACACCAAACATGTCATTACAAATAACTAAACCTTAAGGCAAAAAAGTTAGATTATAAGGAGATGCTTAGAACAGACCTTGAAGGAATGAGGCAACTTCTCTATCCGGGTAGTGATGTCAATTCCCATCTAACACAGCAAGTTTCAAGATTCTGCCAAGTTTGATAAACATATATTTGTAAGACCATTTGACAATGAAACAGAACATGAAGTAAACAAACCAAAGCAGAGCAGAGATAAAGGTAAGAGAATTGAGTTACTTTTTTTTTTTGTCAACAAACTAAGATACAGTCTTTGAAGGTCACTCGTGTTAAAGATCTCGAAGGATTGCAAAAAAAAAAGGGTCCAGACTTTGGTTGTTGATCGGAGAAAATGAAAAAGACTATTATGAGAAAGAGAGGACTGCGAGTGTTAAAGTGACTCGTTGAGCTTTCACATTTTAAAGGACGATAACTGGGCTGTGACGGGAATCTACGTAACCGCGTAATGCTGGTTCCAAAGGATGGATTGGTCTTTAGTGTCGCGTCGCACTGGTCAAGTCAACAATACACATGCAAACAGTTTTTATTTTTCTTTAGTAATTTACACAATTTTCTTTTTAAATCCTTTTCTATTTCTCCAGGGAAAATGGAACTTCCGAGTGAAAAAGTCTTTCTTCTTTGGTCTTTTATTTCCGTGTGTAAAAAATAAAAGACCATTCATGGTTAATATAAAATTATAAATTAGCTGCCCATCTATGGTTTCATACATCTGTTTGCAAATGTTAATATGGACATCTATTTTTGACAAACTCTTTGCTAACGTTAAGTATGCGCCATTTCGCTTTAAATTACCTATTCAAACTTTTCCTCATTTTATGGTTTATTATCTTTCATCAGACAATCTTGATTGTTGAAGATAGAAAAAAAAATTGACATTATCGCCAAGATTGGGTCCCATGCATGTTGTATCTTGCAATAATTTAACCCCAAAAGAAACTACAATGTAAATAACATAGGAGGAGTGTGTGGTAGTCACGTCACATGGTATGAGTGAGATATATAACACTTTCTTTTCTTCTTTTTTTTTTAGAAAGAGCCTAAGATATAACACTTTCTTGTGACCACAACCTTCGCAAATGCAAATTATCAACGTTTGTGTAAGACTTTGTATTTCGTCGCAACCCGTTGAGTGGTCCACCTTTTTGTTCTTCTCCAGTAAATGCCTAAATCTACACTGTTTTTTTTCACATGGAGATATCTTCAGAGATTGACATTATTCGCACGTTCAGTTTGTAATGATATTTTACAAGATGTGTAGTTTATTACTAAAAGAAAAGATTGTATGTGATGAATAGCTTATGATAGTATCTATATACTAGTATATTACTTTGGGCTGAATACGATAATATTGTAAATTATTCAAGCATCGACAGTTCAAAGACTGCTGCTTGAGTTTGATCCATGTCGAGTTCTTTCACATCCTTTTCATATCTTTTTGCTTTCTGGTTACTCTCATGGAATCCATTTCCTTTCTATTTCTTTCTCTCCTCATCTTGGTTTGCCAGCACTTATAGTGAATTTCATTGTGTAAATAAATTACTTATGTGTGTAAGCAACCAACTATTCTGCATTAAATAGGAACATGACCTATTTATCAATATCATACTAGTTAGTCGGAGTAGAGAAATGAGACATGCATCACATGTATGAACATTTTATAATAATTCACAATGTTAACTGTTTATATAAGATCATACTAGTAGCATGGTATGTGGATTAGTTTTTATAGTTTTGTTATCGGCTTACTTATGTGCTATGCTACTGTGGTGTAGGAGTTCAAATGACTTTATCATGGAGACTACAACTTTGAGTACTTTCTGCCATTTGACAAGTCTCAGCTAGGAGTTTGTGTTTCTGATCCAAATTTATTTTACCTATCTCGTTTTTTTCTTACAATAATTCATGAATATTTGTATTGCAAAACCAGAGCTGATGGGAAACATAAGAGAGGAGCCGAGTCTCATCATTTGACAATTCACCAGATTATTGTTCTCAGTACTGATACCAATTGATATGGCTAAATTTCCAAGACAACTTGGGCGTTAATACTATAAACATTCTTGTTGTCCATCATGCATATATTCTTCGCATAAATCTTTTTTTTTTCCTTTTTATTTGTGAATTCATTTCTAGTATTAATTTTTTCAGTTTGGAAAAATATGTAAAATACTTATCAAATGCATTCTGAAAATATTACAAAGAATGACTTTGTACAATTTCTAAATTTCACTCATGTCAGAAAACTGAATGTTGGCTATAGAGTTACTACGAGAACTAGTGTTGATCAATAGACCCATATTGATCGTCTTGCTCTAAGAATCAGACAAAACTATGGTTCTTCTAAATTTCCTCATAAATATACATGAATTTACAATTTTTAGTGGAATCCTGTGTTTTAATAATTGTTTTTCAAATATGTTTTAATAGTTGTTAGTTGAAAATATAAGAAAAATAGTACAAGACAGTACTTCAGGATATATATGATAATATGAATCAGAAACGAAGTTTACACTATACAAGGCGAAAGAGATTTGATCTTGAATCGTGGTCAGAGTAGAGCATACGTACTTAGAAGGTTATAAAGTAGGTACAAGTATCACTCGTTCATTTACCCGAGAGAACATTCGACGCGTTTTGAAAAAGAACACACAAGTCCTTCATACGAAATTTAAATTTAGAAAACTTACATAAATACCAAACAAAACATTTAGTAGATGTGAAATAAAGAGTAAAAATTAAATACTTTGGCCAAGGCCATGGTTTCTTTTTGTTGTTGTTGCTAGAATTAAGGTGGTATACAAGGCTAAGACATTTAATGGGAAAAATCTATGTGACGATCATTCATCACATCGGAAAGTCGTGGACAAGGCTGGCCCGGTCGGCTACGTTAAGCCTCCAAGATAAGAACGGGTCGGACGTGAGGTCATTATTATCGTCTCTGACATCATCAACGAAAGAATATTCGTTATTTGCTGGCGAGTAATAAGGAACTCTTTGCGTATTTTGATGTTGGTGGTGAATCCAAGGCGACGATGAATCATAATGATTGTTATTATTATTGTTGTTATTATAGTAATAATTTGTAACTCCGTGATGATCGGAGACCGGAACGCCAGCCGCCGCCGTTGATACTCCGCCGGAAGTCGAGTTTCTGGCGGAGTTTCTGGCGGTCGACTCACGTCTCTCTTCCTTCTTGAATCGGATTCCACACGCATTGCACAATGACTGACCAAATTAAAAATAAAAAAGTTATAATGGATGTAGAATTTTTTTAAAATGGACCATATAGTATGGTTTTATATAAATATTGATGTAATGGGTGCATATTATATACCTTGGGACCTCTTGGACCGTTTCTCCAAAGAGGTGTAGAAGTGGTGTCACAGTTAGCGCAACGGCGAGCCAATAGGTTATTTCCGCCGCCACCACCGCCTTTCTTGCCACCGTGCAAGAAGTCCCATGAGCCTAAGGCGTTGGACATATTGTTGGAAGTGTGAGACGAGAATCTACGGTCATCGTCGTCATTGCAGAGGCGAGTTGAAGGAGTTCCAAGAGAGAGAGTGCAGTCAACAGAAGCATAAGCCGAAGAGTGATGGACACCATCGTTTTCGGAGAAGAACATTGAGAAACCCATCATTATACGTAGGTATATGATCGTGGAAACACTAGAAGTAAACTCTTGTTTTTGAGAGATACAAAGAGCAGTGTGTGTCTGTTTTGTGTAGTGGTTATAAGGAAACGGTGAAAGAGGAGTCAGGTAGAAAACAAAGGAATACACGTTGCTGTGTGAAGTGGAGATAGGCGAGAGTATTTATAGAGCTTGGGTATAAGTCGACAATAGAGCAAACCTTGGTCCCGATGTTATATATGTAACGTATAACTGAATCCATATTGTTTTTTTTTTCTTTCTTTTTCTGTTTATTCTCTAGATTTAGATGGGTTTGCTTCTTTTCTTTTTGTCTAAAAAGATGTTACAATTATGAGTATTTTATATAGTGTTGGGTCTTTGGTTCAGTTCTAAGAGAGACCTTTTGTTGAAGTTACGTTATTTCGGATTAAAACTGTCCGGTTGGTGATCTAAATAACAACTCTAATAATTTTATACATAGAAATCTAACTTAAGTAGAAATGAAGTCACGTATACAAATCATAACTTTTACCTACAGAACGCTTTAGTATCTAATGTAGCAAATACAATAAGTTATTTTATCATATCTCTTAAACAATTCCGCATTCATTTTCTTTCATGTATGCTTCTATTAAATCAATAAGTAGATTATAATAGCTGCAGCGCGAAGATAATTGGTTTTGGACAAAAATTTATGGTTAAATATATATTTCACCTTAAACAATACTTTTTGCACGGACGAAATGTTGTTAACACTGCTAAGCAAACTACAGTGTTATAATGAATTAAAGAAGATATTTTAATTTAATTATTAAAATGGTAAAGTAGGAAATAATAATGACAAGCTCAATCTGCAGTTAAAGAGAGAATGTAGTCAAAAGAGGACCACGTGACTGGGGGATGTCACGGTCTTCTAAGGATCTGGTCTCTCTCCGATCACGATCATCTATCTCCAAAGCCGAATATCTCAGTCCCCTTCTTCCACACGTCATCGCTTGCTTCACCAAGTCGACGTGTAATACTCTCATTTTTGCAGTGGTCTTTTTAATTATATACGTATTTATGGCGATAACGTTCACCGCACAAGGTTATGTTAAAGTATAACACGCATTATAATGTGTGATCAAGGCTCTCATTCTTATGCTAACTCATGTCATTCAAAACGTCATTTTGTATTCCGTATTCAGATAATAGCGATATCATATATCTATAGCACTCATTTTCAATTTAGTCTTAGATGAAATGTCTAGAAATTTGAATAAAATCATAATAAAGTGTGAATCAACTGGTTTGTTACCATGAGACTATTGAAAAATATTATAACTCGATCTTATCGAAATCTCACTCAAAAAGACACTAAATATTTACTACCAATCGATTTTAAAACTGAACATTCACGCGTACTTTAGTCGTTCCAAACTTTATATGCATTTGAACATTATCATTGTCACGATTGTGGCCAATGCATGAGAGATATGAATGGTCAAGATTGGTGCTTTTAAGGAGTCAGGGAATAAAACTAGCCAATGTTCAGGTTAGAAGTGAAATATAAAGGGATAAAGGTAAAGGTGACCCGGTTGAGATACTTTGCAATGATTTAAAAGCAACAACATTGCGTTCTTTCTTTAGCTTGGCGAGAGATAGATTCTATTGGTTAGTCAAAGAAGCAAACTCCAACTCGAATTTAAAATATAAAATAAAAAGGGTACAAAGAGAATGAACTCATCAAATGAGTGCAGTCTGTAGATCTACAGAAAAGTTTTCTGTTTTCTTTATCATTTATCTTCTTTTTCTTTTATTGGATCAGATCTATGTTGTTTTGTACATAGTTTTACAAGACGCAAAACAGCTAAGTTTGATCTAAGCGGGAAACAGTTTGATCAAAAGGGTACGTAGACTTATTACGGAAGAACAAAAATCAGATTTGAGTTTTTATTAAGAGATCTCGGGGATTACAAAATCACCTAGAATATATTTTCATGTAACTATTAAGAAAGCCAGCATTAATGTATAAGTTAGATTTGTTATTCTATTATGTAAATAATTTGCTATACAAGTTATGTATTTGTATAAATAAACCTATTGGCTAAGTTAATAAGATGAAAGAAACTATTACACAACTTAGGTTTTCTCCAAATTTGACAGTTTTACAAAAAAAATTTCAGATTATAAAGTAAGTTTTTGAACTGTTATTGTGGTATTATAACCAACAGTTAATCCTGACCTGAAAAGTACAATTTTGAATTTTGGATTTACAATTCATATTATAAGCTACATGTTATATTTGTGATGATAATTTTTTTTTTAACACATTCCCTCAAAACTTATTTAGCCGAACTTTAATAACGTTTTGGATGTTCTATGTCGATTTTGGATCATTTTACTATAGCATATTTAAGTTATATATCGATCTTTTAGAATTAACAGTCAACATTTTCATTGCCTGCAAAAAAAATCATCATTTTTTTTGTTTTTTAAAGAAGAAGATTCAATATATAAAATTTTCAAAGAAGAAGATTCACTGTATAAACTTAATTCTTATGCTTAGTATGATATCTAAGATATTAGATACATACATCTTCTTTACCATGTGGAACTTTTAACATAAATGCAGTGTTATTAACTAGTCCTTTTAAAATTGCCTATCAACTAAGTTTATAGTACGTAAACAAAGAAAAAAATAATCATCAATTTGAGTATCAAGATTTTTTAAAAAAAATCTTGTGGGAGGACGTGTGCCGCCAAACATGAACGGACAAAAATACGTGTAACTGGAGATAGTATGATGAATATAAAGATTTAAACAACACCAAGAGACCCAGAGAGAGAGGGAACAAAGAGAATCTGATCGGTCTTGAGATTGATGTTTTCTTGGTTCAATTGAGACGACCACACCGCTTTCCCAAAATATGCTTCTCTCTCGCACACAAACACACACACACTTTGACAATTTGCATCTTGGAACACCAAAACTAACGATTACCCCAAGACACTAAGTGTTCGACTTTGTAATTTCACATTTCCTTGTCGTGTCTCTTCACTCACGTGACTTCGTATCTTATTCTAATCGAGACCCTCCATTTGCATGTATTTTATAAGTAGGTGACTAAAGTACATTTCTTGGTATATATAAAATCATGGTGCAATGTAATTGTTGTGCATGCATGATGCATTAGGGGTGAGCATTCGGGTACCCGTTCGGGTTCGGATCGGGATTTTCAGATTTTCGGGTATTTCGGTATAGAGGTATAGAACCCGTTCGGGTATTTCTGTACTTTGGGTCGGGTTCGAGTATTTTTAGTTCGGGTTCAGTTATTTTAGATCGGGTTCGGATATTTAGATTTTGAAAAAATAAAATTAAATTTTTCATTTCTCAAATTTCTTATATTTAAAAATATAACTTTCACTTAACTATTTTTTTTTATTTTTAATAGATTGAGGGGTTAATAGATTTGGACATAACATTTTGAAACTAAAAAAGACATTAATTTGGTTAAGACATTAATTTGGTTATTATTTTTAAATTTTGGATGTAACTTTTTGTTAATTCTTGAAATAAAAAGTTTGACATGCATTTTAAGTAAGTAGCAAATCATTTTCTCCGTAATTCTATGTATATCATATGAACTTAAACTATGTGTAGTATTAATATAAATATTTTATATAAAATGAGAGATGTAAACTAGAAATATATGGTTAATTATACATATGTTCGGTTATCTTCGGATATCCATTCAGGTTCGGATATTACCCGTTCGGGTTCGGATATCCAATCTTTCCTAATTCAATATCCGTTCGGATATTTTGCTACTTCGGTTTGGATTTCAGTTCGGGTTTTTCGGATCGGGTTCGGGTGCGGCTTCGGCTTCGGATATCGGGTAAAATGTCCACCCCTATGATCCATGCCAAAACTAGAGTAGTTTAATAACGAGATAAGCGGCATACCTACGGTTTTTTTTTTTCTCTTTCTATCAATATTGTATTTTTTTATGGTGGACCAATTGTCTTTTTTATGACTTAAGTCATTCATATTACTAATGACTTAAGAGTGATGGACAACATCGTTTACCTCAAGTCATTCATATTTCTATCAATATTGTATTTCTTTAATATGCCCTCCAAAAAACGACTAGTAATTTACCTCATATAGTTCTCTGTAGCCGACCAAATATGCATCTATGTAATAAAACAATAACCATAATTATCTTTAAAATCTAAAACCGACTCATTAATAATATCCAACATGCTCGACAATGAGGCAATCTTATAAACCATAGAAAGAACACCAGACCCGCGTTAAGGTTTAACTTGGACTAAACACACAATCCAAAGGTAACAAAACAAAAAAACTTCTGATGTCTTTCTTTACACTTCAGAAAGAAGAAGAGATGAAATGTGTAATGTGTGATTACAGAAACGGGAACGAGATAAAGATGAAGTGGAAACTAATCCAATAGAGATGTTAAAGGCGGTAGGCAAAATTGGTAAAGGGTTGGTTAGAGATATCTACTTGCTCAAGCCTCCACGCTTTCTCTAAGCTTTTATTGCTTGAGGTAGAAGAAACTGAAATGTAATTTTTGCTCGAGCATCTTCACTAAAATTTTGTTTAATGTTTTTTTCTTTAAATTTGATATAATGTATTTCTTATTACTTAATTAATATAATCTGATCGATTAGAACTCAAGATGTTTGTCAAAATTGACAAATGAAAATTTGCATCATCTTAATTGAATTATATACTAAATACCAGACAAAAAAACACAAAATCATTTTTATAAATTAATTTTCAACCGAAACTGGTTTTACAACAAGACCGAACTGGTTTCCTCAAGACCATCGTCACCATTTTCAACCAAACACAAAAGTACAAAACCAAAGAAGAACAGACATAAAAAATCAATAAGCTCAAAAAGCTTTACAAACTTACAAACAAGGAAGAAAGATGGTTTAGTGTCTTTAAACATGTGTTTAGTTACAGTAAATGATCATCTCATCGTCTTCTTCCATGAGATGTCTTAGAAACAGCTTTCATTCCTTGAGAATCTTTGAAACAGACAAAGTGAACCAACGTTTTCCCGTTGGGATAAACAGCAAAGACGCTTGCCCCAATCTTCTTGTTGCACAACGAACACATGCTATCACTTGTCACTTGCACCACTCCTTTCCTATGTTTGTACAGTTCCTCTTTCACCTATTTGTTCCAACATAAAATTTGCAATCAATCCTAAGAAACGTTTATGATTCATCATCCAATAGAACTTAGCTTCCTGAACATAAAACATATACCTGTAAGTTTTCACTCTGCCTCAAACTCTTGATGACCGAATAGTTCCTGTGTGCTTCACTCGAGTTTCTAAGAAGGGGTGCAAGAAACGGAAGCAGGTTCTGCAGTTTAGTTTCTCTAGGTAAAAGCTTGAGAGCCTGTGCACCATTGATCCTCTCCCACCTCTGACTCAACAGATCAAGAACTTCAGAAATCATAACGGTGGAGTTTCCTTCTTCCATGGGCTCTTCAGCATCAACGTCGCTTCTTCCGCTATCAGTGCTGCTACTGAGACCAGCTCGCAGCATATCCTCAGCACCTTCTATCGCAACAATTTTCTTGGACCTGCCTCCTTTGACTTTCGAAGACAAAACAGACTCCATCATCTTCGTGGTGTCTGAACTCTCGAATGATCCTAGAGCTACAATACGTTTTGCAAAGTCCTTTGCGCTTTTCTTAGGATTCAGGTATATTTGCAGCAGTGTGAGGTAGATGTTGCTTGACGGTTTTCCAGATGGTAGAAAAGATACGGACTCATATATACGATCACAGTAAGCCAGCGCCAGATCAGGTGCATGAAGCTATAAGAAAAAAACAACCAACGAGTTAATCCATAAGCAAGATGTAGAAGATTATTTTGGTAACATGAGAAGATTATTGATAGGTACCTTATGAACATAGATGGACAAAGCGAGCTCGTGTTGATTCATTTTACCCAAAATAACTGCACGCTCTTCATAGAGAGCATCACGTGGAAGACGCTTCAACAAAGTCTGTGGATTATATCCGGAGATGTTCTCTAATGCAGACAATAGTTTTTTCCTTTCGGGAGGATGATCCTTGTCATCCCATTTCTGCTGCGCGCTTAATGCAGCATGCAAGTCAAGCACTTCCGAAAGGTAGATTTGTACCTGTTTAACATCATCCAACTTGTTACTTCCAGCAAATATGTAGACGTAAGCGCAATGAAAATGCTCTAATTCCTCACCATCTCGTTTTGGAGATTCCCAGAAACTGCGGTTTCATTCATAGCCATCATAAGCTCCAAATATCTACCCTGCATATTTGGAGCATGCTGCTTCAGATAGGAATTGACAAGGTCGGCCGAGATGTTTCCAGACAGAAACAAGTCGATGGTTTGTGTTGGACAGCTCTCCAGGACTAGCATAGAGTACTCCAACACAAGCATAGGATCAGTTTTGCATAGAGGCTACAAAAGAGCAAATCCAAATAACAAACAGTTAAGCATATCACAGCTGTTTCTTAGTATCTAAAGATAGGCAAGAAGAAAAACTAGCAATACCTTGAGATATTCAATGATCAACTCAGGACTAAAGATCTGTTTTACATCAGTTTGTGACTGGTTTGATTTGGACTCTTCCGAGAGCTGATTAAGAAGCTTAAGGGCTTCATGGTGCATCGAATTGCTCTTGAACAGTTCTAACAGTGCAGAATAACTTTTGCTTTTCATTAGTATCTCCTCACAAATCTTTACGTCGCAGTAGTTGACACCCTTTAATAACTCTACAGAAGCTCCAGACTGTCCAGTGTGTAGAAGTGCTTGGAGAAGAGCTGTGTCAAGAATCGCTGCCATCTCCCTTGCGCCTGAATTAAGCGAGATCGTGCCACGTCCCTGCGGCAAAAAAAGTTGTTCAAAAATGGTATCATCATCCAAGTAGTCATCACTCATCAATCAGCTATTAGCCTATTACCTTGTTGGACTTCTTAGTCTTGGAAGAATCATACGCTCCATAACTTTTGCCAACGGCATCAGAGATGACCTCTTCTGTTCCTTCAGAAGTGGCCTTCTCGATAATACCAGGTCTCTTCTTCTGCAAGTACTTTATAAGAGCCATCAGAGTGTTGTGGCTCATTTTCTTAGATTCAAGGGCTGCATTGCCTTCAGATTCCAAAAATGAAGACTCCATATCATCAGAAAAGCCAGATGAGCCTCTTGACAGAGATGCTTCCTCTCCAGAAATGTCTAACATCTTATCCGGTGGAGGAATCATTGTTGTTTTAGGAAGAGTGATGGATGGATACATGGAGAGTACATGCGTGATGTCTACTTGAGATGCCAGAAAGTGTTCCATGGCTTCCTCATAGCTCCCGTTTTCGAAAAGATAATGAGCAAATCTGTATCATAACAAAGAGACAACGATTATGAACTGCACATTACCGCTAATGAGTAAATATTGAAGTTTTAGGTGAAACACCTTGTGTGAATCGAACTCTCTTTCGCAGCTCTTAGGCTTGACTCTTCAGAGGGGAGTAACTTGCATAGAGCTAAGGCTTCCTCAAAGTTCCCAGAAGCTGTTAGTTGCACAATCTGCAAAGACACTTAACTTTCTCAAAAAAAAAAAAAAAAAACTTAAAAACCAAACATTCTCAGAGCAATGAGTGAGTACCTGAGCACCGATAGAAACAGGGAAGAGAGAATGAACAGAGTTATCCAAACCAACAATCACAGCATTGTTGCTCTTGACAAGGTGACGAATATTCTGGAGAACAATTGTCTGTATCAAAGGATAGGGGCTTCGTAGCAACCGAACCTATCAAAACAATGGCATAAGCGTAAAACAGGTTTCAGGACATGTGACAAGAAGCAAAATGGCTTCTCAATATGGAGAAATTTATATACCTCAACTCGTCGAGGTAACAAGGCTATTGCATAGGGATTCTGAATGACAATAGCTGTTGGGGCCTCTGACCAGCAAAGCCTCTCTGTCTGGAGCAGCTTCCCATTTTGATCAACAAAAACTCCAATGTTATCCTACAAGTACAAGAAGAAACTAATAAAACAACACAAAAGGGGACAAAGTTGGGGAGCTACAAAGATGTCAGATACAAAGGAAGAATATTTCAAACATGACAAAGAACAGATGCTACCACATTGTTTCTCATGAAAATGGGAAAGAGAAAAACAATATATACCAATATTCAAGAAATCGCTAGGCCTTAACTACGCTTGATAGAGGACTAGTTACTAGTCGAGTAGTCGGTTTATTCGGTATACAAAACAAAAGAAAATAGATAAATTTGTGGAACAGAAGAAAATAGACAAGTGGATTTGTACTAACGCTATTGTTAACTTAACAGCATTAGACTAATTTAGATCGATTCAAACCGATTTAGAACAGTTTAAACATATTTTAGTTGTATCAATCAGATTTTAAGAAAATCGTCTCGAATAGGACCATGATATATATACCTTCCCAAGGACAAGTTCACCAGAAGGTAGAAAAGTGACGAGAGGAGGAGCAACTCTCCCAGAAGGAAACACCTCAGAGAGAGTCCCATTAGCAGTGTTGAGAATCACATACTCTTTCCTAATCCCCAAGCAAATATTCTCACCGCACCAAGAAATGGACTTTACAGTATCAGGAACTCCATAGTCCCTCACCTCCACAAACCCTCCTCCTCCTGTAACAAATAAAATCCAAACTTTCTTTTTTAATAAAAATAAAAATCCAAACTTTCAAAATCACAACTGAGTAGAAAAGCTCCGATCTTTTTTTACCGTCGTGCTTGAAGACGCAGACCCTCTTCTGCCTAGAGAAGCAGAGGAAGCCACGTCGATCGTCCCACGAGTAAGCATTGGCGCCTTTCGCTTTGGTGATCACGGCGACGGTCTCCAGATTGGGAAGCTTGTGGAACGCGATCGACTCCGAGAGAGAGAGGAGCAGCTCTCTGGAGGCCAAGACCTTCATCGCCACGATGGGTTTCTTGGCGAATCCGGTGACGGTCGTTTCGAGGAGGTAAGAGTCTTGGCGGAGCTCATCCGAGGAGGAGGAGGAGGGGGATTGGGGGGAGTAGATGCGGAGGGAGCCGTCGTAGCATCCGGCGAAGAGCTTGGAGTTGTGGGATTCGACGGCGTCGATCCGGGCGGGGCAGTTGGTGAGGAGCTGAAAGGAATCGTAAGCATTGTGAACCATTGTTTGTTCTCTCTCGTCGTCAACTTTGATGGGGAAGATTGTTATCTGGGGATCACCATGGTGTTTAAATCCAATTAGAACCAAAATGAAAAATTGAACTTCGAACCCGCGACCTTTGAGTCGAAGACCAATGAATGCTCTAACCAAGGAACATTAATTAGATAATCGGTTCCAGAACAGTTCGAACCGGTTGCCTTTATTAATTTCAAATTAGATGTCGTTTTATTTTTTTTCATGTAAACTAAAAATATAGCTAATATTCAGTTTTATCCTTATTTAACTATTAAAAAATATTATATTTATTTTAAAAAAAATTATTTATATAAAAAAAATTAATGATATAAAGTACAATAAAATAATAGATACTTATTTTGTGACAAAACTTTAAAATGAAACAGAAAGAATATAATTTAACATTTCATTATGTCATTTTAAGCTAAATAAACGTGCTTAGGTTGTAGCAGACATAAATAAATTGAGCAAATATTTCATAACTAAATAAAGAAAAATTAGAACCAAAAGGATGATTCTCATTTTTTTTCAATTAATAAACACCAAACAATTAGACATGGTAACAACATTCTAAAACATACATTAACTTGAATAACAAGGAACGTGTCTGTCAGCTAGCTAGAACATTGAAAAAGTCTTTGGCTCACTAATTTTCTTAGTAATCTGCACGTTTTTTTTATTGGTTCTTCAGCAATGAGAATAAAGCATTTATTAATCTTCTCTTGTTGTTTATGTGTTTATATGCAGATTCAACTCTCAGTTAGCTACTGATGCAAGAGAAGTGGCCGGTTCAGGAACAACATCGGCTGGAGAGAAACCGTTTGGTATCGGATACTGTTTCTCTTCTAACCCCCAGAACTTTGCGGTTTTGAGATCGTCTTCAAACATTTGTCTTGAGAATTCCTCATGGTCATACTCTAGTGTTGCTTCTCCACCAAACTCCTTGGGGAGATTCTCCATATCAAAGTGTGATCTCATCAGTTCATCACTTGCTTTGTCTTTTGGGTACACGAAGTTCACCTTTTGAGCTGTTCTTGGGTCCAAGAAGTACTTAACAGCCTAGTAAATAAATGCCTCTTTAAAGAGCTTTTTAGAACTTTATTAAAAAGAAGACAATATTATTGTGTAATGATGACTTTATGTACCTTGTAGCCTGCTTGGAAAAGTCTTGGGGGATTGTAGAGAAAGGACATACCGAGTCTCTCAGGGTAATGATTCTGTAGAATGTAGATAATGTCTCTTGTTGTTTTCATGGGAGCGTTATTAGCCATGGACCAACCAGTAAAATCTATGAGCCAAGACATTTGCTCTTGTCCTTTGGGAAGATTAATGATTGCGTTTTCAAGAAGATACACCAAGTGCCTGATATTACCTTCTGCTGATGTTGTGTTCTGATTCACAATATTAGTTGAGAGACATATGTACATATGAGAGTTCTTGAAAGGGATTAAAATAACAAACAGAAAGTCCGATTAAATTACCTGTAAACCTGGTCTCATTATAAGCACAGTCCTACCTTGACGATCATGAAAACTAGCTCTTGAAACTTTTCCAGTCTCACCTTCATGTGCTACTTCATGCTGGAGATAACCAGAGAAGAAAATAAACAAACATGAACGTATCTTTGATATTTAGATGTTGAAGTTACCCAAGGGATCTCATGAGGCTTGTATGTTGATCTCCATTTAAGTGTCTCCTCAATCATTTGCTTGGCGTTTTCGACATTCCAGCTACGAGCATCCAAGTATCTCCTCAAGGAAGCATCAGAGCAGAAAACTAAACTATGTCCTGAGAGTGGTCCTAACGCAGATTTCAATTTGCTAACCTGAATGTTTGTAGGGGTTTAAATAATTATTATGGGCCCCAATTATTATTACTAATGCTGAAGTAAACTATGTTAATACTAAAAAGCTAGTTGCACCTTGTTATCTTGCTGAGAATCATCCTCAAGTTGGTGAGCACTCATGTTTGGTGAAAAATCTTTAATCTCTAAGGAGGACAGCTTCAAAGCCTAGAAACGGTTTCACAAAAACATAGTTTTAATCCAATACGAGCAAAGATTAGATTCATAAGAAAAAATCAAAGAGGTTATTAACAAAAATTCAGTAATTAGCAACTATAAGAAATTTGCATTAAATGAAAAACAAGATCAATGAAATGGTTGAAGCTCACGTAAACTTCGTTCGTGGAGAGAAACTTGAAAGTAGTAGGAGCCCTGCCTTGTTCAATTCAATAACACGTATGATGGAGAAACATGAACATAATGAAAATCAAAATGCAAAGAGGATCTAACCTGATGATACGGATCTCTTTGTATTAGTGAACGAGAGATAGAGAAGGATCAATGGGGTTTGGTCCTGACGCGAGCCTAATCATTCCCACTTCAGGAGGACTAATAAAAAGCTAAAAGGTGGAAAAAGACATTAACTAATTGTGTGGCAGTTAAAATTAAAATATTATAATTAGCAATATTATATGGTTTTGAGCTTTGATTAAATCAACAGCATTGACATTTGACCAGTTATTAAATGGCACAAAATAACACCATGTCACGTCAATCCGACCCTTAACGCCTCTTAATTTGTAGTTTTTATATATTTTATGAAAATGAACATTATTTACGATCGGGTCGTCTCAACTAGAATGTAGATAATAATATTACAAGAATATTGTTTGCTAATATCCGTCGACTTGTTATAATCCAAAAAACAACTCATTGATTAAGTCAAAAGAGTAGTCGGGCAGCTACATTGTTAACCGTTTATGTTACCACATCAAAACTTTAGCATTCCATATCAATTTTACTAGTTTATGTTACCACACCAAAAACTTTTCAATTTTTTTTATATGAAATTTTTTTTTTTATTTCCATAGATTTATTTTTAAAAATATTTCTAGTATTTAAAAAAAACCATATATCTATCAGATTTTTTTTTAAAAAAATAATAATTTAAAAATTAATTTTTAAAATTAATTTTTTTTGTCCCAGAATCCATGACACCATTGAACCGCCCTGCCAAACGCACAACATGATCTGGCAAGAAAGTCATACTGATCATCATCAGACTCTCAGCAAAAGTATACTATAGAGTGATCTTCATGGAGCTCAGCTCACAGGATATAAACTATGGAAGTTAGGTCAATTTCTATTATCCATCTGCTACTTCATCCCTAAGCATATGATATGTGAACTTTAGGGCCCAGCCGTTGTTCTTATTTATTTTATCATTTCAAAGTCCAAAAACAAAGTCCAGATGATCATAAAGATGGCCATGCATAACTGTATTTTGTGTGACCGTTTGTGGTTAAAGGTCATTGCTTAGTTGCTTGTAATTCAAGTCACATAGTTAATCGTCATCACTGCTTCACCACTGACAATTTTCCTCTTTCCCTCGCGTCAATTGCCAAAACAAAAAGATGTCCTCCATTGAAGCCATATAGTTTTCCGCATACCCTAATAATATGTACAGTAACTCTGATATATCATAACCAAATTCAATTCGAAATTAAGATAATGTAAAAAAGCGTGAAAAAGACATCTGAGGAAGTAGACAGATCTGGGTGGATTCGAACCACCAACCTCTCGTAAAGAGAGCTCTACCATTTTGAGCTTACAGATCTATTAATGCAAACCTTGACCCAATTTAAATTAGAACGTATGAACTTCTTAGGATTGACATGGCCGCTCTGATATTTCTTCACATTCCTAAATAAAAGACCCTATTAACCACAATAGAGAGACACAAAGTCAACTAACACATTAGATATACGGATCAAGATTTGAAGCTTGCTTTTAGAATACCAATCATTTATTCAAAAATTATAATACAGTAACATTAAAATTAATACTGCAAATGCAACTGACCAGCACTGAATCAATAAAAACTGTAACTACAGTATAAAAATTATTATACCGTAACATAACATGGATTGCAAACATTGTAACTATAGTAATTCATCGTTAATCTCAAATCAAGAATGAAGTACTGTCTCGACTTAAAAACATTAGATATAGCCTCTAACTGTGATAATTTGTACAAACAGAAGAAAACAAGTTGCTTGTTCAAGATACCTCACAGATTCAACATAAAAAACCAACTTGTCTTGAGGGAAGAATTATCCATAGCATCTGTTGATATAACAATACAGCCGGGAACATCACAAAATCTTTCAAGCCATTTGCAACACCATAATATCCAAGATACAGTTACAATAAGCTTACAAATGATGCAAAAGTGTAGTATCTGATGTTCTTTCTTCATGTAATAGCATAAAGGCCATACAAATTTTCAGGTAGTGTTGTTACAAACAAACCGCTCCAAAACACATAGATATAGAGGATATGTATCTTATGTCACTAGTGCTAATTTTGCAAACGGTGAACATCTAATATAAAAGAAAAAAAAAATTGAAAAGTTGTACAAATTAACATCAATAGTTAGTACTATAATATTTGCTCGTACTTTATGATGGTTGTTGATAATTCAATTTTGACTAGTAATGATGCTTATTTATCCATTGCATATAAGATTAACGCGGGTTTGAGGTCAGATAAGTTATGTAATGCGAATAAATAGCTGAACGGGGAATTGAAACTAAAATTAAAAGTACCTTTTGGTCTCCATGGATTACGTTGGATTAGGCCGCGTTTGACTCCAGATCTGCGATCTGGATCCATTCAAAATATGTCTGTATCGAGATATTTTGGTGGAATTTAAGATCAAAAAGGAATCAGAGTGAGTGTGAGAGCAAGCGAGATGCAAGAGACACAAGGTGAGGGAGAGAACCCGGGCTTAAAAAAATATCCCCGTGCGAACTCCCCTCACAACAACACGAAACTATTTTTTTTTATTAGGGAATTTTTTTGGTGACCTGCCATGCAAGCGCACCTGTCATGGCAAAGGTCGGATGACAAAGATGCTTAATCAGAACTCAAGCCAACTCATCGGGGCTTTATCGTCCTTAACAAACATCTCATACATCCTTCATACTCATCTCATATCATTTCACATATCTTCCTTCCTCCTTTGGCTCTTCCCTCTTCTTCAATCGCTCCTCTCCAGAATCGAGAGAGTTGACGGATTCATCATCATCTCATCAATCCGCAACGCAAATCACAGATCTGACGACGAACCTCAAAGCCGAGATCATGAATCACGATCCAACATCAGATCTGGGAATTCAAAACAGGAAAATCAATACTATTACAAGGAATCCAATCGAATTGATAATCGGTTATCAGAATAAGCATAATTACCAGCTATTCAACCGATCCTCGGAGATCTCAGCAGCTAAGATCCGTCTTACGCCATGGATCAAATCAGAGCAGCTAGATCCGTGCCGATACGTGATCGATCGGTGGATCGAGAGCTGAAACTCCGACGATCTGAATCGGAAAGACTCCAATACGTTGACATAGCAAAAAGATCTAGAGATAACGATGAACACAAAAAAAATAAGTTGAAAAGAATAATAAGGAAAAAGCGGGTATGGTAACCAAAGAGATCAATGCGTTATCTTTATACACGGAGCTAGAGCTAATCAACGGACAAGATCATATAGTTACATATAAGATCAACGGTGGATGCTTTACACGAAAGAAAAAATAATTTTAAAGGAAAGTGGACAGCAAATATGGGTGGTTGGCGTTTTACCAATTCCTTGCAACACGTTTTCTTTATTTGAAAAGGGAATATTCCTTGCAATTTCCTTCACGACTCTTCTATATTTTTATTTTATTTATTTTCCAAATTTGCCTACCAGAAAAAATAAGTCAAAAACATATAACAGGCCACGAAGGTGATTGGGCTATTACAAAGCCCACTACTAAATCGCTGCAGCTACTACTAAAACCCAATCCATCAGACACAAAAGGTTTATGCAGCATAACTTTGTACTTGTACTCTTCCTCATGCAGTGCCAGTGTGCCACTGATTGTTTACAAGACCAGAGAGCAACGACTATGAAATTGTACAGCCAAGATGCATACGAACAAAGACAAGAGTTCGTGCATTGGTTTATGTAATAACTTCAAATCCAAGTGAAGAGTGTCACCATCATCACACTGATGACTAATCTCCATGGGGGTTATTAGCATTCTTGTTTCCTGATTGAGATCCACTACCTCTGATCTCAGCATAACCCGGAGGCAGCTTGGGCGGATGAACAACAGGCAAGTTGCTTGAGGACCCGTTGCCACCAGAAGGTCTGAACGACCAGTTGATTGTGCTGATACTTGAAGATGGAGATGAACTTGAAGAGAACTGGTTATGTTGTCTGAGATATGTAGGCAGTGTCTCCTTATCACTGAGCTGCTGCTTATCAAAGTCCAGAGCATTAGGTGATTTCGCCGGCTCGCTTATCATCTCCCCTGGGTTCATCACACTGGCGGTTCCAAACAGCCAAGGCTGTCTGAATTTCGGATGCTTATCTTCTTTGCCTTTGGGTTGTTCTTGTTGTTGGTGAGCATGATCAGAAGTTTCAATGGGTTTAACCGATGGCTTGTCTCTGTCCGCTAAACTCGGTTCAGGTGGATCTACGGCTCTAGGAGTTGTTGAACGGGTTGTAGAGATTGTGGTTGTGGGGAACGCTTTCTCTGGTGGGACGGCTGGTGTGTAGTTAGATGGGAGAAGGTCGTCCCAGTTCTCAAGAAGTTCCTTATAGACTTTGCGAAGGGTTACCTCGGTTAATCCGGTTATTTTGCAAATCTCTGCTTGCGTCTTTCGTTTGTCTTCAAGCTGACATGCTAGGTAGATAGCAGCTGCGGATATGCTGATGGGGTTTCTACGGGTGCAGAAGCATTTGTTGATGACCACTTCTCCGATATGTGTTGCCAGTTCCTAAGAAGATTGAAAACAGACAAATCAGCAACGGTGTAATGGAAGCATCTGTGAAATTGAGTGGGGACAATGTCACTACAAGACACTTTCAAGACTCTAGATCTCAATGGAGAAGGGAAAAGAGTCAGGCACTGATACACTAGTGAGGTTGCATTATAGGGGCAAACCTGGGCAGATTTGTTAAGTTGAAGGAGGGTGCAGAACCTTGGCATATGAACCGATATAGAGTTGCTGTTGATGGGTTGGCTTAGTTGTAGAGCTTCTCCTAAAATCTTGATGTACTTGCCAATCTCCTTCTGCTGTACATTGGCTGCAATGGAGATTTCCTATTGTTCAAATCAAAGAAAAGGCATCAGACAGTTGTTTAAGTCACTGCAATGAACTAAAACAAGTGCTGCTTATATCTAAGTTCAGAGGCAATGAGAAAATTATGTTTTCACGCTAACATATAAGCAAAACATTTCAAGACTATCGATAAACAAAGCTCAGAGAAACGATAAAACACATCACTACGGTAGCTAGATTCATTCCTGCAAAGAGACATAGAACTTGTATTGCTGATTTATAATACAGACTCAAGCAAACAGGCACAGCCATTTCAAGAACCTGAGGCACAGTAGCTGAATAAGTTTTGAGAGTGAAATAGGATCTCTGGTAACCTGAAGTGTTCGAGGCTCTTGAGCTTCTCTAATAGCTTGAACAAGACAAGCAGTAGCCAACGCCTCAACGCTTCTGTTCCTCAAGCAAGTAGCCGAGCAGCAATCCCTAAACAACTGGAACGCATGCTCAGAGATATCGCAATCCAATCCCAAAATCGACGCCACGTCGACGATCTGCATATAAGCCCTAAGGTTATCCACCACAACCGTCGACGACGAATTCGATCCGGAAGAAGCGAGCTCCAGGGTTCGTTCGAGTTCCGCGAGGTGGCCGGAGAAGGAGAGGGATGAGCGAGCGAAGATCGGGTTCGGTTCGAGTGACCAGGTGGAGAAGGCCGTGATGAATCCGGTGGGCTCGAACGGATCTTCCTCGTTGGCTTGGGACGGTTGCGCGGCGGGGGGTTGGAGATCGGCGGTGACGAGGGGGAGAGGAGTGTCTTGCGCGCGGAGATGGAAGAGGTGGTGGTTTTGCGTTTGGCGTTCTTCGATTACGCGGCCGCAGGAGGTGCATTCCGTTATCGATATGCCGGAGCTCGTGGTGGCGCACCGTCCTTGCGCCGATGAACAGTACGGACACTTCATTTTATTTATTTTTATCTTTACTCTTTTATGTTTCGTTATGACTTGAGAGTGTTGTTGAATATATTTATATAAAGAGCGTGAAAAATAATATTTTCTTCAAGATTTATTAAACTTCAGAGTTCGATTGTGTTTGCATTACATATGAAAGTATAACACAAGGATCCCATGTTATTGCATATCATAAATGTATTTGTATGTAACTACCAATCGATGGAATTCAAAAGGATCATCTTTTTGGCTTCAGCAAGTAGAAATGAACTTGGGTTTTTATATGTGAAACGTGTGTTATATCATATCATTAGCATCAGCTACTTGCTGCTGGCTTGTGTAGAATCTTCTTGAAGCTTCTTCCCAGACCCCTTGCGCTCTGATGATAACAAAACCCAAATGTAATTAGAAGAGATCATAGTCAATATACAACTCAACAAAGTCGAAAAGAAGACATCTAAAGACTAATTCTTATGTTTATCAAGAAGTTAACCTTGGAATGATCAAAGCTCCTCTACCATACTTGTTCAACCAACTTCTTCTACAAGTGGGATTTTGGAATAAATGCAATAAACAACACCAGAAGCTATAGCTATCAGAAATCCCATAAGTGAACATAATTTTTCAAGAAGACTCTACTGAATCACATAGACCGACCAGTACCTCTAAAATGTAATATCCTTAACCTAACATTCGATCCATCTTCATACCTTATCTCCAGACTCACTAAGCCTAACCGTTAATCACGTATGATCAAACCTTCCCAGGCATCTTTCAATATCTTGGATAATCAAGCACATAGCCATACATCTGGTCACCATTAACAGACCAGCTTACAGAGTAACACAAGATTTCAATACGGATGAACTTGACCATCGAACTGAACAACCTAATGTACACTTGAACTCAAGATTCTACTATTTATAGTAACTAAGCAAAAGATAACAACTCAGATTACTACAAGTTCCAACAATCTACTGATTCCAAGTCACTAATCCAAAACACACCAAAGAGACCTATAGAATCAAGAATCCTCACCATAGATCGGGAAGGATTCGAATCAAGATTGATAGACTGAACCGACATCTTCGCGATTTCACCAATAGCAGCATCTCTAACCCCAGGTACATCACTAGTAAGCTCTTCATAAGCAGCAACGAACGCCTCTTGCCAAAACTGAGGCAACTTGATCCGACGACTGTTAGTGTACACATCCCACATACGCTTCACCACTCTCTCCCTCTTCTCCATTTCCTACAACAACCACAAAATCAGCTTCTAACACACACCAAAGACGAAGAAATCAAGAAAGAAAGAGTCACCAGAGCGTCGAGGTGATCGTAGTTTCGAACCCCGAGATCTTCAGATAACCGGTTCAGATTACCCGTGGATAACCGGAGAGTGACAGTTCCCGTGAACATCGACCAAAATGCTAGAAGCAAGAGAGCAGCAAACGCGTAGAACTTGTAACGACCTCTTCCGAACAACACGGTTTCGGAGTGTTCCTTCTTCGAATTCGCCGTCGTCGGCAAGGCGTCGCCCTCCTTCATCGCGAAAAGTGTCGGTTCGATTTCGAAGCTCACTCTCTCTTTCGCTGATACTTGTACGAGCCGTTGATCTTAAATTGTTAACAAGTATACTAAAATTGTAACTCGATCGTGACCGTTGGTTTATATATATAATTTGATAAAAGCCACATACAAATAAACATCCAAACGGCGTCGTATAAAGAAAACACACTAAAACGCAGTCGTATAAAGAAAAAAAAACACTAGGCTGTGTCGTTTTCACCGCGTACTTTATGATCACCGTCTCTTTGGAAAAGCGCTTCGATCTCTTCAAGCGACTTTCCTTTAGTCTCCGGCATCAGGAAGAAGAAGAAGTTCCACGCCACCGCCGCGATTCCGGCGAACATAAAGAATGCTCCGCCGGTCGTAATCGCCTTGGATAACGACAAAAACGACATCGACACGGTGGCGTTCATGACTCTGTTCACCGCAACGCCGAGACTCGCTCCTTGAGCTCTAAGCTTCAACGGGAAGACCTCAGAGCTGTACACCCAAGTTATTGGGCCGAGCCCAATAGAGAAAAACGCCACGAAGCTATAAGCGGAAACTATACTCAGAACCAAAGCCCAAACCAGTTTCCCGCCAGAATTTTGAGCCATCGTAAGCCCAAACCCTAACATTGTCAACGCGCCAATCATCCCTCCGACGCTGGTCAACAAAAGCTTCCTCCGACCTACCTTGTCAAGCAAGAAAGTCGCCGTAAAAATAAAAGTCGTTTTCATGATTCCGACACCGATCGTAACCAAGAAAAGCTTGTCTTTAGTCGTGATTCCAGCTTTCTTAAAAATCTTCGGACCGTATAGCAACACGGCTTCGATACCAGTTGCGTGCTGGAAGAAATGAATCCCTAACGCAGTCAAAAGAACTCGTCTCACCGCAGGTGTAGGTCTTAGGATAAGCTCTTTCCAAACTCCTTCCCCGTGAGTCTTCTTGTTCTCCATCTTCACCACCTCGTCTTTGCACTTCGGGTCGATTCCCGCGGCGGTTTTGATGTCTTGAAACCGTAGCTCCGCCTCTTCAGGCGAGTTCGACACCAAGTCCAGTATCCTTTTGCCTTCTCCGAGACGCCCTTGCAGAATCAACCACCGTGGAGATTCCGGCATTTTCAAGATCCCGAAGGCCAGCACTAGCGACGGGATCGCAGCTATACCGAGCATCAGCCTCCAACCGATATGCATAGGTAGCTTGGAGAAGAAGTAATTCACTAGGTAACCGATTAAAATCCCTATGCTGATGCAAAGATGAGGTAGAGAAGCTAGGAGTCCTCTGTGCGAAGCGGTTGCTATCTCGGCCGAGTAGACCGGTGCAACCATGAGGGCGAAACCGACTCCGAGCCCGGCGGTGCATCTACCGGTGAGGAGAACGGGATAGCTTGGGCCCCAGCCCATTAGTATTGAGCCCAACATGAAGAGTATTGAGGCCAAGACGATTGTGTAACGTCGTCCGATTATGTCCGACGTTCTTCCGGCGAGCAGTGATCCGACGAGGGCACAAAGGTTGAGGATTCCGGTGAGGACTTCGATCTGAACTTCGTTTGTCTTTAACTCTTCTTCTATAAACACCATCGCTCCACTCATAACGCCAGTATCTACACACAACGTATCTTATCATGAGTTCTTATTGTTACAACTTACAAAAGAATAATAATAATAAGTATATATAACACCATGACATATTTGTTTTTTTTTTTTAAACAAATGTTTTTTTGAAAAATTAACAGCTATACATATTAAAATCCCTATAACTTTTGGAGATATCTTAATTATTATTATTATATACTTACCGTAACCAAAGATGATGGAGACGATGGAGGCGACAATAGCACACTGAAGCGCGTATCTATTAACTCCGGTGTTCTCCTCGGTCGGCTTCTCGACCGCATTCTCGCTGGAGATTTGATCGTCCATGATTAATTCACCAGCACGTAATTAGAAAACTATAGAGTATACAAACGTTAACTAATGTCTCTCCCAGTTGTAAGCTTTTGTCTGAAAGTTAGATATGTGTTTGGTTCTTAAGTTTTCTCTCACTACCAAAGAAGATTCGTTGATTATATATAGAAAAGAATAGATGACAACACAGAGAAGACTGTACTCGTGAAAGCCACAAGTTTGAAAAGAGAGGATTTAGTTATTTTTGAATCCAATGGACAAGAGTCATCCATATCTTCTTATATTTTTATACTAGGTGATAACCCGCGCTTTGCGCGGAATGAGATTATTATTTTTGGTATTTATAAGATAAAAAGATATAAAGTCTGTTATGTGGACATCGGTTTGATTGTATGTTGGATTTTGTTGTATTTTACTCTATTGAAATATAAGAACCATTCGAAAGTCTTATTTATTTTGGTTTGGAGAATTCACAAAAGTGCTGGAGGTTAACGATGAAAAATATTGTAGAAGAAGTCTTATAAATAAAAAGCTCAATTTTATTAAGACACATAGAGATAAAACTGATAGTACGATTTAAATCTATTGCCATAAACTAAGTTTTTGAAATATATGCAAATCACCTATTCATAATTAACTCAATCACGCATATTAGCAAAATAGGCAACCGTCGTATAGTAAACTTGAAATAACCGAACTGAAGCGTGGTTTATCTTCGTTGATTTTAATAGACGTTCCACTTCGGAACCGACCGGTTCGATTCGGTAAACCCACAATCAGAAGTTCCAACTTGGAACTAATAACAGTCGCGTATGAATATATCTTTTTTTTTGGTTTGTACGTGGCTCTCTTAGCCATTCATCTACAACAAACTGCACAAGTGAAGAAAAAAAAAGGAGAATCTTCTAGTTTAGCTTAAAAGCTGTGTGTTTATCCTATAGATTTTGTACCGATTATCAACTCTGTTGCAGAATCTC
>NC_027754.1:47294844-47354368 GCF_000695525.1 Brassica oleracea var. oleracea
TGTGCTGGCCAGCCATGCAAACGTAAAATTATTATCATTGGCAATGTAAAAATGTTATCATTTATGTTCGTGAGCTTGACAAAAGAAAGGGGAGAAGAGTTCGTGAGCTGCAGTAGTTTATAATAACGATAATTCTAAGCTTGACGAAACAATGGGAGAAGAGTTCTCTTTTTGACAGTAATAATCAACAGCTACACACAAAATGCAAAAGAAGTCGCCTCACAAAGCCGATCTAATGAACCGAAACTTATAGGTTCTCTTCTCCTCTTCAAGACTTCAACAATGCACTAACGGATGCGTTGGATTTCTCACAGGTTCGGTCGAGAGACACAGTTCTTTTCATCTTAGTTTGTGTGACGTTTGTCCACGACTAAAGTCCCCATCTGAAGAACCTTGCCGAGAATAACCTAGATGGATCGTCGTGTAGGCTATGCGAAGAAGGAAGAGGAGACTTCTATGTTCATTAGACTAACAGATGTATTGGATTTCTCTATTTTGTCTTAAAACACAGTTCTTTTCATCTCAGTTTGCAATTTATAATCTTTTTTGTCTATAAAAATTGTCATCACCTGATGTCTGATGAGATATGTTGAAACCTCGAAGGTGTGAAGAAGATTACAAACTGTTTAGAAAGTGTTTCAATCCTCAGGCTAGTTTATAATCAAAAGCTCGTTAAGAAGATCACACAAAAAAAAATACCAAGATGCTCCAAAAGATGGAAAAATAAGGAAATAAATATGTGAGAGTGTCTCTCTAAACGACACGTGTCAATATTGGTGTGAACACATTAATTGCAATGCTCCTCTTTTAATATATAAGAGATATTTATAGAAGTTTGTTTGTGACAAGAGGACCCGATCAATGATTCTAATTACAGACCCTAATTAAGTACATGTGTAATAACAGCTGGACGTGACTCTAAATTTGGAAGTCTGATGTATCCAAACGTTGATCAGTTGCCTTAATACTAGTTAACTTTTGATTTTGGATAAGAAAATATCTATAACCAAGCTGGCTTATTGGTCATAGTTAAAACGTAGAAGTTTGACTACCTAAGATATTTTGTAAATTTAATGAAAAGATATATATGGGTAGAACACGAGTCTGCTATAATTGGATAAGAACTAATTTTTTAATAGCTGCTTTTTGTTTTTATCCACGTGAATGTCTTGATGTCAATGTGTAACCAAACTCATGTTGGGGCTGGACTCACAGATTCAAGGTCAACTGTGGAGAGTACCGTGTAAAACGTCATGGGTCCATTTTCATTAGTTTTCAGAAGTTTGAATTTTTGATTATTTAATGGGAAAGTGAAGTGGCTATTTGGATTTTAGACTTTTGAGTCCTACGAAAAGCCAAATATGGTTTGCGTAAAATTTTGAAAAATTAATATCATGTTTACATAATATGATTGAAGTTATTTCTTCCATCTTTTCTTGTAGTTTTTCATAATTTTTTCCCAAAAGAAATAAAATAAGATAAAACCCAAAAATCTGATTTGGGAAGCTTACACGTACATCAGATTACATACACTACATACGATAATAGTACTAAGCAAGTGTTGATGTACATAAAACATTTGTAATCAATAATGCATACTTATAAATGGGTTTTTATACAACCAATTAAAAAATACTTTAGAATAGTAGCTTACTATAGTCCAACAATAGTTAAATGAAATTTCTATATCCACAGTCCACACCACCACAAACTATACAATCCTGACACATCTTGCGACTAAACTAAATGGGTCCGATTTAATAGAAATATCTTGAATAATTAATTTGATTTGATCTTGAAAGATTTTTTTGTTGACAATGTATTACTATAATTAATAAGAACTTGACAACAAAAGATCTAAGAAAAGTCTATGCATTGTGCTTTGATATTTTCTGCATAGTTTATAACATTTTCTCTAATATTGACTAATAATACATCGCGATATCATAACCTTGCGTGGTATTTAACTAAACTATCAAAGATAGAGGTAATGTTGAATCGCTGTTGCCATTTTAAACTCAAAGTAATGTTATATATTTTTAATTTTTTATGAAATTATTAAATTTTGTAGTTATATGTTAGAACGACTTTATTTATTTATTTTTTTTAATTTAAAATTGTGAGATTATTAACACATATTTTGATCGCTCTCTAAACTCTGTAGAAATGATATAATGTACCAACAAGAATCACAGTAAATTAACCGTAACCATACCTCACGCACCCTGGGCTTTAATCTTAAGTTAAGTTAACTTCTCTAATCTTAGTAAGTTTATGAGTATGAATTGGGTCAAAATTAGTAAAAAAAAAAAAAAAAACTTCTCTAATCTCTATTATAAAATAAGTGGACTTTCATCTTTTCCATAAGATCATCATTTGAAAGAAAATATATTCGACAGTACTGTCTCCGGACGAATGGTGTTATTGGACTTTTTCTTCAAAAGTTTATGTTGGACTTATTAGTATGGAGACATGATACTTTTCAACAAAAGTGTTCAATAAACAAGTTTATTAAATTATTTAAGTCATATTGATATTGCAGGAAATAATTTGATTATTGCACATTGTCTTATGTGCAATAATAAAATTACTTGTGGAATAAGCTAGCTAAGCAGAGTGCTGCTTGAACAGATAAGCTCCTACCGTACTTAACAACAAACTTCTTCTACAAGTGGGATTTTGCAAGAAACAATACTGAAAGGTGAAAGCTATAGCTAAGAAGACCGAATCTGCTCAATCACATGCTACAAATTTATTGAAACATAGAGACTAGTACCTCTAAGATGTTATGTCCTTAAATAACCTAACACTTGATCAAATGATCGATCTTCGTAAGACCATGATTAACCCGGGGTTCTTAGCGGAAGTAAGAACCCCATCCTAATAACCCCGAGTTAATAGTGCTCTAAGTAATCTCATGATCACTAACCCTAACAGTATGATCGAACCGTTGCACGGGTCTTGCAAGGATATAGCCATACATCTTGTCACCAATAACAGATAAAGATAGAATGGAGAGGGTTTATCTTTAACAACTTAAAGAGCAACATTAGATTGCAAAACGGAAGAACTTGACCATCAATCTAAGTGAAAAAAAAAACTCAGTGAATTCAGCTATTAAAAGTTAGGCCCAAAAGAATTTTTTACACCATTTTAATACTTATATCCATAGCCGTAGAAATAAATATTTAGGAACCATATGTCATATAATATTTAGGTTATGTGAAAGAAACCTAGGTTGACTTTTTGGATCTTCGTTTTGAATCCGTCTCCATCTCCGGTGTCCTCAGGAGTCAGGACTGAGCTTCTTGGACCTCTTTATCTTCTCCTCTGGAATGAAGAGTGTAGACTTCTCAGACGCCAACATCTGTTAAAGGATTGAATGACATATATATGTATTAGCACATTTCAAAAACTTTTGTTCAAAAGGAAAAAAAGACACATTAATTACCTCGTCAGTCAAGGGAATGGAAGTCTTTGCTCCTTTCTTCACCACTGCACGGGCAAGCTTCATTGTAGCTTCTGCCTTTTGAAGGCAATTGTTTGGGGGCTCTTCATATCCCAGTATCGACTGGGATGAAAGAAAAGAAACAGCAGTGAGAGTTGGCTTACACTAGTTATTAAAAAAAAGAAAAATATTCCAAAAGGCAGGGGGCATAAATAATGTACCTTGCATAGAAAGTCCAGAGAAGGCCTTCGAGGCTGAATTGATTCAAACTCAATGCATGTCTCAAAGTATCCATTATTCTCCTTTGGAGGCACACCAGAGTATTCATATTTGAAGACTTGTGAAGTGTCTAATACTTTGGTGTGATCCAACTTGAGTGCTGTACGAAATAAGTAAAAAGTCAGTAGGGAGCGAGTGAAGTAACAATAGTTAAATGAATTTAAAAGCTAGGGAGTTGTTTTTTTTACCTTGTAGGTCCAATTTGAGAGAGTGACCGACCACGATAGTATCCACAGAAAGTAAGTTAAGCAGTTTCTCCTGCCAAAGGAAATTGATTCAGCAGAATGACAATTGAAACCATGATATAAATATAAATATATATATATATATAGCGGGAAAAGAACCTGAATATCTGCAAGAGAGAGAGTGTGGGAGGCATTCTCAAGATGTTGGACTGCTTCATGACACGGTGTAAAGAGCTCATCTAGAATCACCTTAAAATCAGAGTTAATAGCAACAACTCTAACAGAGTGAGCTTCACTCTCATCTTGAGAAAGAACCATCTCGCAACAAAGAGAAATTGCATCGATATTCTCGAAATATCCTGATCCGCTTTTGTTTCTTCCAATCCCAGTAACAACCCAATCCTGGTTTTAGCAAAAAAAAAAAGAAGGTTATCAGGTAATTAAAGAAAGAACAAATCAAATTTAAGAAACATACATACAGACCTCAAACGGTGGGGACAAAAAGTAGTCCAAAGGGTAGTCTTCACGAGACAGAGTGGTTTTAACGAGAATTTGCCATCTAGAATATATAGAATAATCGGTGAATTGTGTTGGTCTCATCGTCGTGCGCAACACGCTTTCATGAATAATGCCAGTAGACCGATCTGAGAGTAAACGAGCCAGAAAACGGCTGGGATTAAGAATCCAAGCTTGTAATAACTGAAACAGAAAAAACAATATATATATATATCAGCTGAGAGGAGAATATACAGTTGGGTGGGTGGGGATCTTAGCACTATAAGTGAAGCAAAAAAAAAACAGTTGTGTTTGATTTTAACCTGCAAGTCATCTTTCTTTTGGAGGCTCAGGAAGAAAGCGATGAGTTCTCTTCTGCTTCGACATGCAGGAGTAAGAAACCTGGGTGTTTAGATTTCATGAACTCGTCCCATGTCCCATGGTCGCCTTCCAAGCCACGACTACGCACTATGTGCATCAGTCTTAGCAAATCCTATTCAAAATCCCTTTGTTTTATTAGCACCATATATGAATGAAAACAGATACACAATACAAAATAGTGTGGCTACCTTTCTGTCCAGTGACTCTAGCATGCATGACCTCCATCGCGGTGGCGTAGCTTGCGGATTTTCCAATCTCCTTCGCCGCTTTTTTCAGCTTCTAGAGAGTTAGGGTTTCTGTTTTAGCAATCAAACCGTTTAATTAAATAGAAATTTTGATAATTTTCTTTTTTGACGAAAATAATGAGAATTATATCTTTTTTGAAAAAGGAAAAAAACAACGTATATATATGGGATGTGGATCCTCGTAGCGAGCAGCATCCCTTGGAGGAGAAGTCTCCACCGTCGCGCAAACGCCTGCATTCACCACAACTGACTCTAGTGCTGAAGTGAGCCTTGATTCTGAGTTATACTGGTGGCATGACAAGTGCCAAGAAAACCAAATTATTTCAACCGAGTTCACACAGGTTACGAGTGGAATAAGTATAACCAAACGCACTACGATCACGACAAGCCGCCTCCAGAACTCGTCCAAGGGTACAGGTTTCACATCTTCTATCCAGATTTAGTAGATAAGATCAAGGCTCCCGTTTACGCTATAGAAAAAGATGGGACAAGCGCTGAGACTTGTGTGATCCGGTTCCATGCTCTGGTCCGCCTTATCAAGACATTGCGTTCCGGATTGTCAATAAAGAATGGGAATATTCTCACAAGAAAGGTTACAGATGCACGTTTGAGCGTGGGATTCTGAATTTGCACTTCAACTTTAAACGACATCGTTACAGGCGATAAACTGATCGGAGTTTGGCCGGAGAACACGAAGTTGGCAGTCATAATACATAGTCTTGATTAGTTTTTTATTTTATTTTTGGAACCAAATCTGGACTTCTCTCAAGTTAATGTCTTTAAGATTAGAAGAATATGCATTATGGGATATTTTTATTTAAACTGATGATCCAACATAACGGAATAGAACAACAGTTATGTCATTAAAATATTTAAATCCTTCTTTTTTTTCGTTTTTTAAGCATCTTTCATGTTTGTTTGCTTAAACCCCGCTCTCAGAATCTTAGCCCTCCCTCTATTGCTTTTAGGTTTCAGGCCTCGCAACCCGCTCAGTTCTCTCTCCAGTAGTGCCATAGGAGAGCTGCTTTTTGTTTTTATCCTCGTGAATATTTTGATGTCAATGTGTAACCAAACGCAAGTTGTGGCTGGACTAATAGATTCAAGCTCAACTAGAGAGTACTGTGTAAAACGTCATGGGTCCATTTTAATATATTGTTTTTAAGAGTTTGAAATGTTGATTACTTAATGGGAAAAGTGAAGTGGCTATTTGGATTTAGAAAAACCTATAAGGATTTGATTATTAGACTTTGAATCCTACGAAAATCATATATGTTTTGCGTAAACTTTTGAAAGTTAGTATCATGTTTATATAATGTTTGATGTTTGAAGGATATATTTCATCTTTTATTTGAGTTTTCATAACATGTTTCCTAAAAATAAATTAAACAATAATATTATAATCAAGTGTTGATGAACAAAAACAGATGTTTGTAAGAAATGATTAACACTTATAAATAGAACTGTTGTATATGCAACCAGTTAAAACTTAAAAAGTTAGTTTCTAAACTCTTAATTTTCTATCACGAGTTAATACTTTGTTTGCTGAATAAGAGTTTTCTTGCTCCAACGGTCAATGAAGTTGCATCACCAAGCCAACGACAAGGAGAAATCCCAAACTGTAGCCCTGAACCAGAATCTGAATCTGATCAGCAAAGATGAGTGATGATCTGGTCTAACCTTCACAGGTACACCAGCCTGGGAAGACCATAAGTCCAGTCCCATATTCAGATTAGTGCCTGGGGCTAGTGGCTTCATGGGCACCGGACCTTGGATCTCACCAGTAGTGTTATTACTCTGAAAACTTGCTGTTTAAAGGAAACTTCACCAAGTCAACAAAAAATAAGAGCAAAGATATACCATGAGCTTGTGGCCATGAAGAGCTTACCATCTGCCAGCATTTGTCCAAAGCTCAGCTTTCTAGTTGAAATTGGTTCCTACATTAACATGTAATTCAATTATACATCACATCATGCATCAAAAGTAACAGAGAACACGACAAACTCAAATCAGCATTTGTCTGAAGCTAGGCTTTCTAGTTGAACCTTGTTAATAGGAAAGACTAACTATGAGACCTTGCTCGTGCAACCGGTTTGCACACTGTATAGTATGGATAGGGAATAATGATTGGAAGCTTGAGTTTGTTGACAGAAAAGATTGGCTCAGTTTTAAGGGGATTTATAAAGAATGCTATGTGAACAAAATGCAAAGTCATTTCTATATCTGGGGTAACACAAGTGTGTGGGTATGCTCTCTACATTGTGAATCAGATCCTCAAGGCAAGGCAGTCAGTTCCATGGAAAATTCAAACTGCTAAGCCTTGGTATGTTCTCTCTACATTGTGAATCAGAGACTCATGGTGGTTAGGGTAGTGATATATTGGCTTGCCATTTGCAGAAATTGTGAGTAGTATAGACTCTTAGAGTTAGAGTTATATGAAATAGTCTTACCGAAGCATTTTTTTGAATATCTGTGCAAGGTAAGCCTTTGAATTTGTTTTTGTTTTTTTTGTAATTGAGAAAAATCGAATGATGAATATTAAGCCAACTGATGCACTGTTATGTTCTTTTCTTCCAGTCGATATTGGGATATGAATTGCAGAAAGCTCCTAATGAAACTCTTTCGGAGATTGCACTTGAAAATTGGCAATGGATAGGCTTTGATCGAAAAATCGACCAAAGGAAGGTGGAATGGATGATGGATTGTAGTCAAAGATGGTCTTCAAGATGTTCCAAAAAACAAATGATTTAACAAATTTAAACGTAAATTTTATTAAAAAGGCTAAATGAATAAAACAATACAAAGCTAAGCCTTTATATAATAGGCCGTAGATTAGATCAAATGTCTAAATTATTCTAGTAAATACAAACTACATAAATAAAATGGACTTGGCCAAAAACCAAGACTTTTGACTGAATTTTGAAATTCGTAGTCACAAAATCCTTCGGCTGGTCGCGTCTTTTCGCATGGTCTTTGATCTCTAAATTACAGTCAAATTGATATATTATTCGACCATATCTTGTATTTTCTTGTTGGACCTTTTTTCTTTAGGCTGAAACTGTTCATAGACATATTCTTCATAAATCTTCATGCCTATATTTTTTAAACGCAAACCATTAAGCCAAATCCTCAATTTGTTTGTTTGTTACTAAATAAGGTTGCATCAGTTCTTGACATTTGCCTTCACAAAAGCTTAGAGAAATAAGTCGTATTCATGCAAAATTAGAGCACATATTTTTTTAATATAAGAAAATCATATTCATACACAAAAGATATAATAAAAAACAATACATGAATCATATTACAAACACATAATTAACCCTAGCAGAACAACAACACACACAAAAACTTAAATAATAATAAACATCAACAGGTCCAAATTAAGACATACAGTAGTTTTCTTGCAATTTAAAACATCCAAATTAAAACATAACATAACTAACATAGAATTGCAAGCCACAACAACTTATGTCTTAACATATGATGTCCTTGCAGTTTGGACACATAAACTGATAGGCGTTTTGATTGTTGTTATGAACTTGGTTACTCCATATCCACCGGGAGATGCATTTCTTGTGGAAGACATGACGACAAGAGAGCGCAATGACATTATCAATATTACCTGCAACTTCGAGGTGAAATTTATTCAGACACAAAGGACACGTCTCATCATTAACATCACCTTATTGATCGGCTCAGAATTCATGTCTCCAGTGGTTTTCTGATGACGTGATTTTGAGCTCACCAAAGGCTATGTCACCTTTCACCCCAAAAACTTCCTCTCAAGAAAAAGTGTCATCGTTGAGGGTAAATTTGGACAGAGTAACACCAACTTTCATCCATTTGACATCAAACACGGTAAACAACTTGTTGTGTCCATTATGTAGGATATCGTTAGGATCCTCCATATTCGGTAGATTCGAAATGATCTCATGACAAAGTGCTTGTCTAGTGTTCTTCGCATGCAATGGTAAACAACAGCATTGAATATCCAACATTTCTGGGTGAATAACTTGCTCCAATAATACGTCGCAGTGCTGGGGTTGGCGGTAAATGGTTCTGGTACAACAACTTTTATCTTGTTAAGGGTGATGAGAAATGGTGGGATCCTGACATTATCATAATCCCAAAACACCGCCGGTCTTTTTCTTCATCAATTCTCCTTGATCTGAGCCCAAAAAATATTCTGCACAAAAACAGTACACCGGAAAGAAAATGATGCAATGTGTTGAAATTATAAGCAAGTGGGTAATCTCTTTTTTTTGTGCGTGTGTGTGTTTTGCTCTTACATGTTTTTCCTTTAATCTCTTACTAGATAATAATTCACGTCTTGCGAAGGATTAAATACCTTTTTAAAACTATACCTTATGTATTTGTTACATGTAATACAACTTGTATTGTAATGACATCAAACATAACAATATATTTTAGTATTTTAGTATTTTTTGTATGTTAATAGTAGATATAAAATTATTAGCTTTTTGAAATATATCTATCATATTTATTGGGTTTTATGCTACTTTTAAGCATAATATTAAATGGACTAGATAATTATTTAAAAGAACAATGTCTTAAAAATGAGCTCGACCATACATGTCAAGTATTTTATTTTTGGAGAAGAAAATAGGCACCAATAAAATAAAAATAAAAAGGGATTAGGTTTTGTGTGAGCAGTTCGTTAGATCTCTTGTCGACGTGAGATTTTTAACAATTTTAATAGTTTAAAATCGTTTTTAAAAAGTCAAAATATAACATATACGAAAATATAAATTTTTATTAGATGGTGAATGTGATTGTTTAATTTATTTCAAATGTGAGACTTTTAACAATTTTAGTAGTTTAAAATTGTTTTAAAAATTAAAAATATAACATATACAAAAAAATATAAATTTTTATTATATGGTGAATGTGATTGTTTAGTTTATTTCAATAATATAAAATTTAAAGAAAATGATAAAGGATATAAAAATTGCTACAAAATCTTTATTGTTCGAAATCGTTAATTGCAATATATATTTTAATTATATTAGGTAATTTTGTAACTTTTATTTAAAGAAAGAAGAAAACTATCTTTTGTATATTAATAATTATTTTATGATTAGTTTAAAAATTATATTATATATTTAGATAGACCAACATAATTCTCTAGTGATTATAAAAATCTTTGTAATGATAACACATGTTATAGTTTAAATGATGTAATGCTTCTCTTTTAATATGTATAACTATATAAAGGATAGATTATACAATTTTCTTAGTGTTTTTTCTTCAATAAAGCTAGTAATCACCAGACTTTTCCAAAATATTTGGTCACGTAGGTAAAACCCGTAGTAAATTTAATTCATCACGGACTCTAGTTTAAGACAAAACTAAAAAGGGAGCATAGACCCTCATGGACTCATGGGATGCGACATAAGTCATTTGTTACTATATATCATAGAGATAAGTTTTTAATCATTTCACATTCCGCATCTACGCACAAACATTTAAGCAAAACAAATCACAACACAAAACAATACAAACGTAATGAAAAGAAGAAAGCAATACAAAATACATTAACAAATAAACAAGAGAACGACCAAACTTTCGACCATCAACAACCTAAACACTCTTGACATAATTAAAAGCTTTATCTCTGCGTTCTCTCATCCTTCTCCGGCTTGCCACCGAGGCTGAGGCTGCCACCACTTCTACTCCGGTGGTTGTTGAGGCAGTGGCGGCCATTGCTTCTCTTCTTCTTCTTCTCGTTTTCTCCTCTCTTCCTCTTCTTTCTTCGCCTCTTCTTCTTCTCTCTTCCTCTCATCATCCCTCTTCTTCATCTCCGTCTCCACTTTAAGCTTCTCCAACTCTCCTTCCGCACAATAAGGACATCCCAACACAGCCGCCTCCTTCTGAGCTCCCAACAATCCATTAACCATCACACTACTCACATTCAACGACGCAGCTAGTACCTCCCGGTCAAGAAACCGCAAAGCTGATCTCTGGCCGGCTAAGAACTGTGGCTCGTTGTTCCTAGCTGAAGTAGTAAACCCAATGAACACTAATGACTCATTTATAAAAGACATTTGAGCCATTGGATGTAACCGTGGAACTGCGAAAATATCTCCTTCCTCTACCTTAAACCTCATGTTCTTACACTCTGATGATGATGATGTTGAAGAAATCGAAGACCTAAGCACACGAACCATTCCTGATCCTTTCAACACAATTGAGATCTCACAAGCCCATGGGTTCCAGTGAGGTCCCATCATCGATGCTTGAGTTAGATTCACCATGGAGACTCCAACCATTGAGCCGCTTAACACTTCTAGATCCTTCCTGTTAATCGTTATAGTACGACCGTTAGGGCTCTGGAAGTCAGGTTCCGATTCGAAGACATTGAATGTCTTTGCTTTCTTTGTCTTCTTCTCCTTCTTCTTGTTCTCCGCTGCGCTAACATATCCGGCAAAGAGTTTGAGTAACCGCGGTTGGAGCTGCCACGTGTAGGTGTTGGCCTCACCAGGCGTGCTCAGCATGTCATGCACGATCAGTGGTGGCTGCGTACGGTTCGTCATCAGACCAATAATTTCCTCAGGAACCTGATTAAATCTAATGAATCCAATTAACACAAAGGAAAAGCGCGTCTACTAGAGTAGCTTGAGAGGCAAGGTATACACATATTTGTATCTTGCAGCTCAAGTGACCTAATATCATCTCTAGTACTACAAAGTATAAACCATATATTAGCAAATATATCCATACCCCAAAAGCTGACTGGAGAATGGTCTCATCAAAACCAAACAATAGATCTGTGATGCTCGAATACGCACCAAAGCAAGGATCCTGCATCCACAATAAGAAGAAAAATATAAAACAAACAAATGAAGAAAATTAAATTAAAAAAAAATACACCAAAAAAAATATAAATAAATAAATGAAGAAAATTAAAATAAAATAATAATATCTTACATGTAAACACTCCTCGGTGTTTGAGAAAATTGCGTAAACCCTAAGTTTGGTTCCAAGAAAGATATCAATCGGTTTGCTTTGTAAGTAGAATACTGTACCGGGACGTAACCTGTAAACGTCCCCTCGTCTTATCTCAGAACTCGTCGCTTCCGCCTCGACCCAATTCAGAATCCCACTTCCTATATAAAATAAACAAATCCGTTTTTAACTAAACCGCAAAATTTATCCGTACACCAAACTAACAAAAATACGTACATGACAATGAAACAGTTTTTATATACCAGACTCGACAAAGAAGACCATGTCTGAATGAAGAAGAAGAGGGAGCAAAAGAGCGTTTGGCTCCAGCGTTATGGAATGTATTTTGTAAGGTCCCATCCCGCCGCATCCCTCGCCGATTTGAACGGTTGAGATCTGTCCGAACTGGGTCCCGAAGATTGGTTTCCATTGATCTTTCTTGATCAGAAGAGGCGACGAGAACCCGCAACATGACGGTACAGCAGCGACGTCGTTTTCTTCGTCCGACGACTCATCAAACTCTTCAGACTTAGCCCACGACTTGGTGCAGAGTAATACAAGAAAGAGAAGAACAAAGAGTGGTAATACCGTAAACTTAGTCATCTCTGTAATTTTTCTAATAAATGTTTATGCTATCCACTGCGTATTAAATCGTACAATATAAAGGGAACGGGAGAAATAGACACTGTAGGGTATACAATCACTACGTGTTTTAATTGTTTGTACACGTGCTTGTACTACGTCGACAAGTGCATGCGGTTCACTGATAACAATTTAAATTACCCGCGCCGCTAAGATACAAAGCTCAAATTTGAAAAATCGGGATGATAAGAACCGTTGATGGTAGTGTATAATGTATGAACAATAGAGAGGCATAGTTTGTATCGCTAGACCAATTATATGTCGGGCGTTAGGGGTTTAAAATATTGTATTTTTCACTGAAGTCGTGTTACCATGCATGGGCCACTTCGTCCAAGGGAACGCATACGTGATTCATTTCTTTATTGGTGTTGGGCTGAAAGCCAACAAAAGATAAAGTTTTGTCGTAACGTTTTTCAAAGGGTAAAATGTTTGATGGATCACAATCGTTTAGTGTTTGGGCCAAAAACCAAACGTATGCCTGCACTCTAAGGCTTATTGGGTGGCAACCAACTATACTTGCATGCATTAGAATTGAGATCGTCATTCTCATCATATTTTCTATTACTGGATACTGTAACGTACGTTCTCAACTTCGTTTCCATCTAAAAACATCTTTTTTTACAGGCAACAAAGCAAAACCTGAAATTGGTATGTTAGATAACAAATTATATTTTGGAGATACATATTTGTGATCGTAGACAAAGAAACAATAAATAAGAACCAAAGGAAAGATATATGCGTACAAACTACAAATTAAGATTATCTAAAATGAATGATAACATATAACAAAAACTCATGATAAAAGGATATTAACTAATAATAAACGTGTAATATAGAATATGTTGCAATATAGCACATCCTCCATTTGATAAAAAAAACATCCTCCATTTATTTTCTAGTCGGTGCATTATTGACTATATATTAATCTTTTTATTAGCTGAATTTCTTATTTTAATGTACGCCGAATTCATAACACCAGCTAAATTTACAGTGGTGAAAAAAATTTCTACTGCACTTTACAAAGCTGACTGAATATATGCCTTGTTTCATTTGCAAAAGGAAAAGAAAACAAGTCTACTTCAAATGAATTAACATAGTTTTACGAGATCTAGATGGATCTGGATAAAATACATACTGATTTTTTATTTATTTAAGCTATATTATAATACAGATTTAGTAATTATATATAATTCAATCTCCCTAATATTCTCTACGAACAAAAAAACAATTGATCAAATATTTGAAACTCAGCATTTGACAGAAAGATCACCATCATTCAATTGTAAATTAACCATTATTGCTTCTATTGTTGAATTAGCATATATATTATATTGTTTTCAAAATATTTTACGTTTTATTATTGTGAATGACAGAAAACAAGAATCTATTAGGAAAACGAGTTGTTGCTTTTGTGAGGATGAAGCATCTCTCTTTTAAGCGTAGGAAGAAGCGTTTGTCGTGGATTATCGGCCTCTCCTTCATTTCCTTACTTCATAAGTATGTGACTTTGCTATGCATATAAATTACTTTTTCTGTGTGTGGCTAGTGGTTAATTTTGACTAATAATTTATCAATAAAATACGCAACTAGCTCTGGTTTTACTATGCAGAAACTAAAATTTTAAGTTTAAATTGCAAAAGTTGACAATGATTACTTTGGTCGTCAATAAATTTCATACTTTCGTGGAAAAATAAATAGATTGAAATCACGAAAACTTACATTACTACCACATAGATTTCTAAACATCTTAATTTATGAGTCATTGCACTTGATATAATTCACAGTATTCATCTGTTTACCAATTACCAATAAAGAAAAGAATAAGAAAGAAACCTTTGGCAGTGGCACAATTCTGGTAACGAGAGAATCCGTTGGTCGATCAGTAAAAGCATTTTGTCAGAGTGGGAATATAAGATATGATCGTCCATTCATTTATTGTAATATATGATCACGTGTGTAATAAACATAACTTGTTTTAGTTACCAAGTATTGTTTATGACATTCAGTCTCTATTTTGTCAAATTCTAATCATGTTGGTAATATTGTCCTATTTGGAGACGTTATATATTAGTATATATACTAGTATGCAGAAGCAGAACAATTATCATTCACAAGTTTTTTTTATTACAGATTGAATATGCCTCGTAATCTTGTATAGTTATGTAAGCAACAAAAATGTGGCCTTGATCATTAGTTTAACAATAAAGAATAAAAAGAGATAGCTGCCATAGAAAGAACTTTAGTATGTTAATTGAGCCGCTATTACAAGCATAAAATCTACATTATATAACACGGGTAGATATTAAAGACTAAAAAGACAATGCTTTATTACAAAGAAACGTTGAATTTATGTTTAAAAAAAGTTGAATAATGACTAAGGAGAGGAACTTTTTCTCCACGATATTAAAGCTAGGTTGTATAATTTCTTAATGAGAGGAAGCTTTTCTCCACGATATATGTTAAATATAAACTAGGTGATAGCTTCATACAATATATGATTTTCATAGTATACACACATTGATGCAATGATCGCGCTGTATCAGAATAGCTAGGATGACTAAACCTTTGATTTTTGGTAGTATATTCAAAACTCAAAAGAATGGGGAATGGATTTTGTAGTTTTCTGGTACATGTAAGACTAAAAGGAAGAAAAGAAAAAGATCATTTCCCATGAAAACGAAAGCAATAAGTGAGGAGGAGAACATATTCTTCCTCTTCTTTCTCCCTCCCTCCCTCCTTGCAGCTTGGGGTGCCAAAGTAAGTGGGCGTGATTCTTACGCGCTGACTTAATGATCAGTCAATCTCTGTACGGTAAATACCAAATAGCCCATGGGCTTCATAGACAGTATCTCCGACAAAATTACTTCTAAACTAAGCCGATTGTAGGCCCGGTTATTCTCCTCCCTACTTTTACCGTGTCCAAAAAAATTATTTAAAAAAAAAAATATTAAATTTGTTTTTTTTAAACTAAGCCGATTGTTTTTTTTGGATTTTTTCTTAAAAAAAACCATGATGGTTATATAAATCTACAAAGTGTCTAATATTTTAGGATGAAAAAGTGAAGAAAAAAATCCCACTCAGAGAAAGAAAATATATGATTAACCTTTTTAACTTATTTTTCTCCTTTTTCAACTTTTACCATATTGATGATCATCATCATAGTGGAGCTTGTTGTGTCTCTTTCAATCGAACGATCTTTCTTTTTTTTTAAAGTAGAGGAACTTTAACTGTATGTTAGCCCTTTAGAGAGCCGGAGAACTTGCTAGTTGTATGTTTAGTATATAGTTTTGTAATATAATAAAAACATAACATATATATAAGAAAATCATCTGAAAATTTATCTTGCAAACTACTATTTATATACAAAATTAAGATACTCTTCGACTTAATCTATAAATTATGAATCGAGAGTCGAGACTGAAAATAAATAAACGGGATCAAATACAAGTCAATTTTAATTTGATTTTATTATATTCTCTAAACCAAAAATCCTGTCCGATTTTAAAAACACCTATCCAGACTGAAAATAAATAAACGGAATCAAATACAAGTCAATTTTAATTAGATTTGATTATATTCTCTAAACCAAAAACCCGGGTTAGACACGGTTAGCTTTATTGCACGCACTACCACAAGGATAAAGCTTACCAATCATACCTTTCAAAAGCCCCGCCACCTTCTTCTTCCTTTTCTCCCACACTTCCACAGAAGAAAAAATAAAAATAAAAACCTTTCCTTTCTTATTAAACCACCATGAAACTCCAAGCTTCATCTCCTCAAGACAACCAACCATCAAACACGACCAACAACAGCACTGACAGTAACCACTTATCCATGGACGAACATGCCATGCGTTCCATGGATTGGGATTCAATCATGAAAGAACTTGAGGTTGACGATGACTCTGCACCTTACCAGCTTCAACCGTCGAGTTTCAATCTCCCTGTCTTTCCCGATATCGACTCATCCGATGTTTACCCCGGTCCAAATCAGATAACCGGGTACGGGTTCAATTCTCTCGATAGCGTTGACAATGGAGGATTCGATTACATCGAAGACCTCATTCGAGTCGTGGACTGTATCGAATCAGACGAGTTACACCTCGCTCATGTGGTTCTATCACAACTCAATCAACGTTTACAAACTTCCGCGGGTAGACCGTTACAAAGAGCAGCGTTTTACTTCAAGGAAGCTCTCGGTTCGCTTTTAACCGGAACTAACCGGAATCAATTATTTTCGTGGTCCGATATTGTTCAGAAGATCCGAGCGATTAAGGAGTTTTCCGGTATATCTCCGATTCCTCTCTTCTCTCACTTCACGGCAAACCAAGCGATCCTCGACTCGCTCAGCTCGCAGTCGTCTTCTCCGTTCGTCCACGTGGTTGATTTCGAGATCGGGTTCGGTGGTCAATACGCATCGCTCATGAGAGAGATCGCTGAGAAATCAGCAAACGGCGGGTTTCTGAGAGTCACGGCGGTTGTGGCGGAGGATTGCGCCGTCGAGACGCGGCTGGTGAAAGAGAACTTGACTCAATTCGCGGCGGAGATGAAAATTCGTTTTCAGATAGAGTTCGTTCTGATGAAGACGTTCGAGATTTTATCTTTCAAGGCGATTAGGTTCGTGGACGGAGAGCGAACCGTCGTGTTGATATCTCCGGCGATTTTCCGCCGTGTGATTGGAATCGCTGAGTTTGTGAACAACTTAGGAAGAGTGTCGCCTAACGTCGTCGTTTTCGTGGATAGCGAAGGATGTACGGAGACAGCAGGATCTGGTTCGTTCCGGCGGGAGTTTGTTAGCGCTTTTGAGTTCTACACGATGGTGCTGGAGTCGTTAGACGCCGCCGCTCCTCCGGGAGATTTGGTGAAGAAGATCGTGGAAACATTCCTGTTACGTCCGAAGATCTCCGCGGCGGTGGAAACGGCGGCGAATAGGAGAAGCGCCGGTCAGATGACGTGGCGGGAAATGTTGTGCGCCGCCGGGATGAGACCGGTCCAGCTAAGCCAGTTCGCTAACTTTCAAGCTGAGTGCTTACTGGAGAAGGCGCAGGTCAGAGGGTTCCACGTGGCTAAACGACAGGGAGAGTTGGTGCTGTGCTGGCATGGGAGGGCACTCGTTGCCACGTCAGCGTGGCGCTTTTAGATAACCGTATTATAGACTTGTTTGGTTTAACAATGATATAGAATCGAATTTCGGTTTATCACTTTTTCCCTTTAATTTTAAATAAATAAATAAGCTAGTAATAATATCGTCAAGACACTGGTTAAACTAGAGTCTTCAAATCGTTCATAAGCCCTATTCAGAACAGGGGAAAGTGTGTAAAAAACAGAGTTTGTCAATCTGCTTCATATATTCCAATCCATGGCGCTTATCGGATCCGGCTTAGCCAGTGAGGTAATATATGCTCTATGTGATGATTGTTTTCGCTTGTATGTATTAAAGACAAAAACTTTATTACTCTACTTGATTGGATGTGTGTTTGGGTGGATTCTATCATCTTATTGTGTCTTGTTCGAGTTCAAAATTTTTATTACCATCATGCCTGCGGCTTTGTCTGATTATTTGAAAGTTCAAGTCTTTAATAACATTTTATCTTCTGGTTTGGTGAAATTGAGTTTTGATTCTATAGTGGATTGGTCTTTTGAATTCTCCCATGATCACTATGGAAACTTTCAGGTAGGGTTACGTGTACTGCTTTCTCCACTTGGTTCCAACATCGTACTTCGTACAGCATGGTCAGTTTTTTTTAAATCCTGTCTCACCATATTTTAGTTGTTAAGACTATGCTACAGTATGATTTCATTGATTTGGAGGAAGGATTTGAGTTGGGAGTGTCTGAAGAACAAGAAGCCAATCTCTTTGTTTGGGAATCTTGAACTTTTGTTTCCTAGTTGTAACTTTTTACTGTTTTTTTCTGAATATTTGTTTTCCTCCAGCTGTTCCGTTGGCATAGGGTTGCCTGTATACTCCACTTTCAAGGCAATTGAGAATAGAGATCAGAATGAACAACATAAATGGCTTACTTACTGGGCAGCTTATGGTTCTTTCAGCCTTGTTGAAGTGTTCACGGACAAACTCATCTCTTGGTACGTTTGATATCTCACCTATCACCTATGTACAATATCTTTATTAATTACTAGAGATGCAGTTTCTTGCTTCTTCTAATGGACTTTATCAAGAAACATGGCCTTTCTAGAAATCATATGCAGAGTATTGAACTATTGATAGAGTTTCTTGTTACTGATACTTGTTTGTTTACAGGTTTCCGCTATATTATCATGTGAAGTTTGCGTTCCTCGTCTGGCTTCAACTTCCCACCGTAGATGTACTCTTCTCTATCTCTTTGTAACCATATCATTTAATATGTTGAGAAAGCTTTATCAAACTGTTACTGATTGGTTCTTGATTAGGGAGCGAAACAAATATATAACAACCACCTTCGCCCTTTCCTAACACGACACCAAGTTAGACTGGATGGACTCGTGAATGGAGTATATGAGCAAATGGTACATTGTTGCTTTCTTCAAAACTCAAAACACTCTTGAGCTACTTTACAGATGCCTTATGTAACACACAGCATTTGCAGGTCAAGGTCATTAGGTCACACCAAGGAGAGATACGTTTTGTGCGATCAATGATTATCAGAATCTTGGGATCAGGTTAGTTTCTAAACTCTAGCTTTCTATCACGCGTTGATACTTTCTTTGTTTGAATCTGGGAGTTTTCTTGCTGCAACAGTCAATGAAGTTGCATCACCAAGCCAACGACAAGGAGAAATCTCAAACACTAGCCCTGAACCAGAATCTGAATCCGATCATGAAGACTAATAGAACAACAAATGTATTCATAGCTTTGCAGCTTTTAAACACTTATGTCAAACGATTGTAATGGTCACGTAAATCTCGAATTACTTTTAGAGTGGTAAAACAAATAAGTGTTGAAAAATCCCTATAATCCGTTATAAAGCAGCTCCATGTTTCCTCATACTAAAGTATAAGTTACCTTACCTGGTTCAGAGAACTTGTGCCTCTTGGAATTCAAGGAAGTTAGCAGATTCTTGATGTTTTTTCAGTGTATTTTCGGTCAAGTAGGTACTGTCTCTAATGCATCTACTCAAGAAGCATATAAGTCATGATTTGGCTCTACTAAAACTTATAAGCTGGTCCTCCAGCATTGCAGATGACCAAATTTGGTTGGGATTGGATGATTATGATTATGCTGATAGAGGAGTTGGTATGAATATCCAGGCACTTCTTTCAGAATTTGGAGACTTTGGTGACTTCTTTGAGAATGATGCGTTGTCTTTTGGGGAGGTGAAACAACTCCATAGTGTTCTGAATGATACTTGGCTTTGTTCAGAGATACCTAGACTGTGTCTAATAGACGTTTGGGAGGAGGGTGGTGCCTCCTCGATTTTCCGTTTCTACTTCAAGGCAAGGCTGGTTCCATGAACGGTTGGGTTCTCCTCTTTTAGAGCTTTAATCATGTTCCCCTGATCATATATGAGTGCCTTATCAAAAGTCAACAAGTCATCAACAGCAGTGTCACTTGAGCTCCGTTAAAATTAGATGTCAAGCTCTTCTACTGGTGATTTTTGGTCATTTGATAAAAACAGAAGCTATGATGATGATGACCTTTGCTCCTCCTCAGTATGGAGCTGTTGAAGGCACCTATGAGCGACATTTCCTCTTTCAAAAACCCATATCTCCTCAAATCTCATAAAAGTGGAGAGTTCAAACTCAACGAGTAACTATGTTTATGGTTCTGTGGTTTCTTTGAGTCACCATTTTTAGTTAAAGGTCAAGTGAGAAGAAGTCAACAAGGTCAGCCACTTGGTTTTCAAATTAAAAGGATTATGAAGATTATTGTATTATTAAACAATCTCAGCCGCCTATAATGGTTTTTCTCAGCTATATTATTGTATTATTAAACAATCTCAGCGGCCTATAATGGTTTTTCTCAGCTATATAATATGAATGTACCTAAACGTAAATAAAGGAAACATGACAATATTGTATCTCCTAATAGAAGATCTTGCTTGCATGCATGCTGGTCATAGTGGAGCTCATGGGAATACACCAACCATCACTCCTTCGACTACATATCAGATCTTTACCCACTCCCACTCATCAGATTTCAACATCTGCATATGAGAGAGAGAATTATGTTTTTTCCATTGACAATTTAGATGAAATTAATAAGAAAGAAAAAGGGGGTTCCACTCTTTACCTCATCAGGTTGTTGAACAGAGGTGCTTGCGCCATGCACCAGTATAGGACGCTCATCAGGTAGTGGCACAGAGGTGTGTGCGCCACGCTTCAGTATAGCAAGCACAAGTTTCATCGTAGCTACAGCTTTATGAACACATCTGCCCGGAGATTTCTTGATTTCACATCCCAAAACAGACTTGCAGAGATGATCCAAAGAGGGCCTTGGAAGTTTTTCGATACCACCACCACCACCAGAGAGATCATAGTTGAACACTAGTGAGGTATCGATCACTCTTGCATGATCCATCTTCAAAGCTGATTGAGTAGAAGTAGTAAGTCAGTACACACTACTAATAAGGTGGAAAAGAAGGAGGTAGTAGTTAGTGATTGATTGATACCTTTGAGATCACTGTTCAAAAGGTCACCTACCATTATAGTTTGCATATGAAATAGTCCCAGCAACTTGTCCTGAGGAAACACACTAGAAATTGATTGACGGGCCAACACAAAAAAAAAAGAAAGAAAGATAGGAGGTTGTGTAATATATTCGGAAAGACTACCTGTATATCTGCCAAAGGAATAGCATTTCGTTGTACAAGAGTAAAACAATCGAGTCCGGTAATGCTGGTTCTGTAGTTGATAACTGGCTGATCAGGTTCGACAAGCTTGTCAAAAACCACCTAATTAGAGTTTGATGAATCAGTATTTTGATTTTGATTGGAGGAAAAAAATAATGATGATTCGGAAGAGAAACCTACCTTGAGCTTGCGGTCAACTGCAGCAACTCTAACAGCAGCTTCGGTGTTATTTGCACAGAGAACCTTCTCGCAACAAATGGCAATCATGTCGGTTTTGGAAAGATCGAAAGGCACCTTTGGGCGAAAGGGTACAGGAGAATGAGGTGGGTTCTCTAGGATACCAGTAAGGACCCAGTCCTTGGGGTTGTAGGGGATCATAAAGTCGAATGGGTACTCGTCATGTGTTACAGTCATTCGAACTAGGCTCTGCAGCAGCAAGTACAAATATATATATATAAAGAGAGTTATTGAAAACGAATTTGAAAAAAAAAAACAAGAACAAAGAAGAGTAGACACACCTGCTCAGCTGTCTCGTTCGGGTGTTTGCATGAGTATTTGCAAACCAGTGGATGGATGGGATTCAAAAGCAAAGCCAATAGCTGGGGACAAACAAAAAATAAAATAAAAGGAAGTTAGATGATTCAGCCAACATTTAGAAAGAAGAAAAAACAAAAAAAAAGTAATTTGAAGAAACAGTTTTTATTACCCGCAGATCTTCTTTCTTGTTGAGTGAAGTAAGAACTGGAGCAAGGTAGGGTCGGCTCGCGAATCGGGAGAAGAATATGCCTCTGCTTTTTTTGGGTCGCAAAATTTTAGAAATTTATCCCATGTTCCGTGCTCCCCTGACAATCCCCGACTACGCACTTCTTTCGTCAGCTCTACTAGAACCTACAATCCAAACATGTTAGAGAGAGACAAAACGACCATCTGCATATGAAAGGAAGCATCCAAACGTTACTCTACCTCTCTCTCCCTTGTTGCTAGTATGTACTCCGTGAACTAAAACTCCGAGCAGCTAGAATACGACGATAACCTTTTTTCTATGTTTTTTGTTAGGGTTTTTTCAGGCTTTTCTTACAAGTTTTCGGGCTTCCCTTCTGCCTCCTACAGAATAATAGCTACCGGGGTCTCTTCTCTTAAAAAAGCATAATTACATCAAAAAAAACATAATTACATTAAAAAAAAACATAATTACATCAAAATGCTTCTTCATGATCAAATTGTAATAAGTAAAACACATTGAATAGAGCGTTATAGGTCTCACCTCGGAGATACACCATCGTTCCCTGAACCAGAGGGCTCCTTCACCCTTTCTTTTCAAACTCCCCTTTGACATCTTGCCAGGGACTCGATCTTTCCCGGTCTCCTAGTTGGTTGACCCAGAAGCTGGAGGCTACAAACAGAAGGATATCGAGCAGCAAGTTTGAATCATGTTGAAAGCAGTTAGTGATCTTCGCATAAGAGCCTTCTGCGACTCCGACTGGGCAGCATGTCCTCTCACGAGGAGGTCTCTGTCTGCGTTTATTGTACTGTTGAGAGACTCACCCATCTCCTGGAAGACGAAGAAGCAAGATACAGTATCTCACTCTTCTGTGGAGGCAGAGTTTAGTTCAATGGCGGCGACTTTGCGTGAGCTAAAGTGGTTGAAGCGGCTGCTTGCGGACATGGGAGTGAAGCATAATGATCCTATGCAGCTTTTCTGCGACAGCAAATCGGCCATATACATAGCTACTAATCCAGTTTTCCATGAAAGGAAAAACATATCGAGTCGGACTGTCATAGTGTTCGAGACGCAGTGCAATATCGACTGATAACATTACGACACGTTCGGACGATGCAGCAGCTAGCTGACGTAATGACGAAGGCATTGGGTAGTTCCACATTCCACTATTTAATGAACAAGTTGGGCGTTAGGAACTTACATGCACCAACTTGAGGGGGAGTGTCAAGAGTGGTATGGTTTAGTAAGGTCTACTAAACCAAACCGATCGAGATGAGTCTCAGGTTATTAAGGTTGTTGAGATAATTAAGTACAATGTATTAGAAAGATAAAGATGTACGGTAGATGTAGATAAAAGTAGAATCTCTTGTAAAGATATGAAGGTCGAGTATATGTATCCAACGTGATCAATGAGATACACACACAGTTTACCAAATACACTTTCTCTCTGAGTTTACATGTGGTATGTATTCTGAGTAACAGAACAAAAAAATCTATAGACGATAACATGAATGGTATGGAGATTGACAAGTTTGGATAAGGTGTGGGCGGGATGTCCTGTAAATATGAGGAAGATACATCAAAAACAAGTAGATTAGAGAAAAAAATATGTAACCAAAACTGTATCCTTAATTAGACATGTATATCCAATATAAAGAAGAGTGTGATCAAATCAGAGGATTCAGTCATCCAAAACTCAAATAGATGAAGGTTACGTTCTAATATAGAAACTTGACAACACACACAAAATCACAAGAAGAGCAAATTCAAAACAGAGACAAATACATACTAGAAACAAAGCAAAGGTACAACATTTTTTATTCGAAAACAAAATCTCACTGAAACTAACACACTGTATTATCATGTGAAGTTTGTGTTCCTCGTCTGGCTTCAACTTCCCACCGTCGATGTCGATGTACTCTTCTCCATCTCTTTGTAACCACCGTCGATGTAATCTTGACAATCATTGATCGCTAGCTCCCAAGAGACTCAAAGCTGGGAAGAGCTTTGCAGTTAGCTTTTCCAATGACTTGTAGTAAGGCTTTGCATTCAACACCAGTCCCTGGAGTGATAAAAGGACTTGAAAGATGCTAGATGATTTGGGATTCCACACTTCACTTTTTCTGCCTTGCCATGTATTAAGAAGGCTTAGACAAATGTTTCCTCTTTCATAAAGGTTTGGATTTAGCTTCCACCCACCAGACTGATAATATCTCATCTGCAGCATGGAAAACACACAACATTATTACATGTTATGGATTAGTTTGGGTTTTACAATGATAGAAAATTCATACCGGTGGCTCGCTAGAGTACTAAACCCACCTGCCCAGTTGGCTCGGAAGCTGAAAAAACATACTCGCCAAGAGAGAAACGATGGTCAACAACGGTTGCATCTTTAGAATCTTGAACTTGTTCGGTATCACCATTCATCCAACGCACACGACGCTGGTAGTTCCCATTATTTCTGATTTAATCATAACACATGAAAGAATTTCAACACAGTTATTCAAGTCACTGGCTACTTCACTAACGAACTAAGAGATAATTTTTAGTCCATAAGATGCCTAATATGTTTTGTCTTCTGATTCCATTATAGATTTTGTTAAAGGTTTGTTTCTTAGATCTTATGTTTTCTTTTATTGAAAGACACATATAGATGTACAGACATAGTACATTTTCCTTATGTTGAATAATGAATATCTTATTATTGAAAGAAAACAAAAATAAAATATAAACAGAAAATATAAACCATAATTTTTCAAATAAGTTATTTTAAGTACCTAGCAGAACACATGCCACATGTTAGTTTTTAGGTAATTCAACTCTTTAAAAATAATATAGCATAAATCAATAATCTTATTATAACAAAACATAAATATTATTTACTATAGAACTTTTTTAGATACGGAACCGCTATGTTTGCTTTTAATAAGTAATTCTCTTTATTAAACAAAAAACGATTTACAACCAAATTTTAATACTTGCTAGTCTTTCAATTGAAAACTTATTGTTACACACTATTCTGTTGGTTCCTTTTAAATATCTGATAATTACATGTAATCATGTCTAAGTTAAATTTTATTTCAAACACTGCTATATACCATCATTTTTTTTAAATTGATTTTACTAATATATTTTACTATGAAGTAGATTTTAATCAATTTCTTTTTTGTGTGGTGGATATATATAAGCTAGCAAAATAAAATAGTATAACATATTTTCCGACAAAACAATTGTGGGTATTTTAAACTATCAATGTGTAGTATTCTATTTTACAAATAATTTCAACCAAATGTTGTTAAATAGTTAGATTAGTTAAATCACATAAAACTATATTAGACAAATTCATTTTCTAGAAAAACCTTTTGTATTTAACGGACAGTTCTTCTTAGTATTGCTATCCTCGATTTCCAGAGCTTCTACACTATGCCATCAACACTAGTTTTTCTCTGCTCTTCCTGATTTTTCATATATCGCACAGTTATGTGGGCATCAGTTACACTCAGACAATGGATTGTGGCTGTGTAAAGACACTCAACCAATTCAGGACAGCCCCTCACTCTGAAAAACCTAGATCTAAGTCGACAACTAGTTCCATCGCTATCCTTGAGGAAGCATCACGACTGAGAGAGAAAACAACTCGTTCATACATAACTCACTCGTTCAAAACACATCTATCCAATATTAGTTTGTCCATAATTTTTATCTCTTTATAGTGTGTCCACGTTTTTAGTTAATAGCATTAAAATGTCCATAATTCTTGGTTACCAAGATATCCACCAAATTTTATCTATCAGAAGTTGTCCATGATGTTATATATCATAAGTTTTCAACCATATCTTGTTCATCAAATCATCTACTAGAACCTGATAATACAAAATAAAATATTAATATTCTACAAGTACATAAAATACTTACAAATCTGTTTTGATAACAAATAATTAAATGAATGACAAATATAATTAAATATTATTTTCAATTGATTAAAATTATTTAATTGATAATGTTTACCTTAAACTTATCAATCAAATGCTATTTAATTTTCAAATTAACAAAGAACTAATGTTCAAGACGGGCTGCATTGTCCTTGACCAAGCTACTCCGGTAGATAGATGACATTTATAACTCCGGTAAAATTAACAAAGAACTATTTACTTTTATTTCTTTCGTTGTCTTGTTAGATGCTAGGAAAAGATGAGTCATTTGTTAACAATTCTGTTTCACTATAATACTAAATATATTTTCCTATATTTATTATTTTCAGTTATTTCTGTTTCTTTACATCGTTTATAACATATACTTTTAATTTGAATTATTTTCAGTTAAAAATCTAGCATAATTAAGAACGTTAAAAGATGAATACTTTGTGTTTGTGTGACTAAAACATTCTGATTAGAATGTAGAGAACATTTTCATCCGATGGCAAAGTTAACAATATTTTAGTGGATCCAAATGACATATTGTTAGAAGTTAAAAATTGGTTTGGAAATCTATAACATAGATGTCAAAATCCGGTGTACTTCAAACAGATCATTATCTTAAACAAATATATTATCTATCGTGGAGCATTAGCATTGCCATTAGGTGATCATGTGATTGATCACCATATAAAAAAGGTGAGAAACTTTCTTAATCTCATCGGAATGAGGACTAGATACAGTGAATGTTTTAAAACTTGAAAGTAGATACGAGTACTTCAAACACACTACAAGAAAACATGGATTTTCCTATTGAATTTTGCGACTACAATCGGAGTCGCTAAATATGCCGACCGAATACCGACCGTTTAGCGACTGATTTGCGACCAGTTAAATTCCGTCGCTATTTTACGACTACAACATTTCGTCGTTAATTAGTCGGCTATTTACGACTATTAAGCTACTCAAATGAGGTCGGTAAATTGTCGTCGGTTATCAGTCGCAAATTTCGCGACCGCTGAACGACCGAACTGTGTGGTCGTTAATTAGGAAAGACCACTACACTACGTTTGCTTCACACTTCACTTTCTATTTTACCCAGATTACATCAAATCTTTCACTTTTTCGCCAAACATTTCTTCGTGGGTCCACAGTTTCTAGCTAAGCTTTATGAGACCAACAAATTTTCGGTCAATATTAAACAGATGCATGAATCAAATATCTTGTAAGGATATACTAAAAAGATGTATGCATGTATCAAGAATCCTCAAATCAGGAATAAAATATTTTGCCTTTCAGAATACGTATGTCGTTATAACCATTTTCCATAATGAGTGTCACCAACAACACATGAAAATTAGTAGCCCACACTTAAATGGATCCATTCAAACTGGATGATTGTTCTATCTTGATATACTAATGCATGTAACCAGCTGATAATTGTAATCCTTTGGTTTCTTTCGATTTTGATATGACTATCACGACATTTTCACATTAAGCATGCGACAACTGGTGAGAATGACCAATATGATCGCTAACCACATTATGGATTTACTCATTAGTTGTCGAGTGACACTGCGAAACTTGACTCATAATGTTTCACCAACATTGATATATTTTATCCGACCTCCTAAACTCTTATCCATCGATTAACAACGTTTCTCAAGAATTTATACGACAATGCATTTTAAATAAATATATAAAAAGATCAAGAATTTCTGAAACCCATCGTCGTTATATTTGTTTGTACACTAGAAATTCAGCAGTTACATATTCTACTAGGCACTAGCTAGTTTACTTAAAAAAATACTACTCCCTAAATCAGGGCACTACTTAATACAATTAAAAATATTACATTAAGCTATTAATTTTATATGTATATATTTGCCCATTCTACTCCGTCTATGTAGGTGTTTTCTGGCACCGGATAAAAGAGGTTATAGTCATCACCGTCGTCTCCGACGTTATAATCTCCGAAAAATGGTGTTTCGTTAGCTTCGACAGAAACTGAAGAAGAAATGGGACTGTTGCTCGCGCCTCTTTCTACTCTTTCTGCCAATCTTTGAATTTCCCTCTCTGCATCATAGAGTTGTTCCTTGAGCTGAAGAAGCTGAGGAAACAATGTAACGTTAATTTAATCAATAAGCAATTGATCACAAAAGTAAAAGGTTTTTTTTGTTAGTGGATCTCCTCTAGAATTTTGAGTCCCACTGAGAAGGACACAAGTGATTATTACAAGATTATGACGCATATAAGTATTTTATGTTGTGTAATAACGTGACAATTTACTGTTAAATGTCGCTTTTTTTTGTTCTCAACTCGAGTCTTTGATGTCTTAATTATTGTGTTTTGTACTTTTATACTTTCTCCGTTTTTAATACATAACGTTTTAACTTTTAAAAAATAAATAAATGATATTTTTAACTTTTAATAGAAAATTTATTAATTTTTATATTATATGACTATATGTATTCTGTAGTCAATTTTATTATTAATCGAATTGTTTAAATGAATAATTAATAATGTTTTATTTTTAAAATATAAAAATTAAATACTTTCAAAGTTTTTCTAAAAAAAATTATAAACCAAAGAGAGAAAAAAAGAACTATACCTCTGACTCAAGTCGGCACTTGTCAGCAACGACGTTCTCATGTGAGTTTTTGAGGTTGTTGTACTCTTCCTCGAGCCTTTTGTTCTTCCACCGTGCACGACGGTTCTGAAACCAAACAGCAACTTGACGAGGGTCGAGCCCTAGCTCCGCGGCAAGTTTATCTTTCCTCTCGGACTCAAGCTTGTGCTCATCACCAAAACTCATCTCCAACATGTTCACTTGCTCATCGCTAAGCTTTCTCTTCCTAAAAAAACAGTTGCTTCCGTCTCCAGTAGCCACGGCTCTTTTGCTCTTCTTCCTCCTTCGCTTCGGTGGCTTCACTGCTCCTACCAACCAAAATAGATAAAATCAAACGAGTAATTCGCTAAAAAAAATATGACAAATACTTGTCAAAAAGAAACATGACCAATAAAGTTTTGGATTTTTCTTTACTTTTTAGTTTCTTGATGTGTGCTCACATGCACTAGATCATATCAATAGTTGTGTTGGTCGTAAACTTCTATTTTTTTGGAAAGACTCAAATAGATAGCCCACTTGAATTTCTATACCTTATTCCTTAAAATAGTGAAATTTTCGGATAGACTAACTAACCCACTTTTACTTTTATATGAAAGTCCATTAAGTTGGGGTTTCTAGAAATTCTAAACAAAAAATTATTGAAATTTACCTTCTTGTGGTAGTATCTGTGTGTAGACATCGGGGTACAATTGAGAGATAAAAGCCAAGTTTTGATCATCATCCATCGTGTGGTTCATGTTCTTGGATCACTCTCGTTCTCTCGTAATTTGTCTCACTTTTTATGAAATGTGAGAAGTTGTGTTGGGGGGAGAGGAAGGCCTATGATTTATAAGGAGCATAGGTGCAAAGAAATGAGTGTTTTTTTGTATGAAGTGTAATTTCCTGAAGTGGGGTTCTTGTATTTTAAATTAACGAAAATGCCACTACACATAAGTACACACCTTGTGTCTTGTGACTTAACAAGTAGATATGATAATTAATTTTAAACAATGATTTTGAAACTAAAGAGAGAGAAAGGTTTTTTCTAAGTAGTTTTATATTGTTGCATGTTGTAAAGACAAGGCTTGTAATTTAGACAAACATGACTATATAATGTAAAGAAATATGGCTATATCATTTAAACAATATGATTAACTTAAAACTCGTGAGTTTCTAAAAAAACTCATGTAAAAGTAGTATTTTGAGAGATCGGTTATAAGAAATGGAACGAAAAATATATGAATAACAACTGCTATGTAGTTTTTCTTTATTTTCTTTCTATTAAAACAACATTCTTTGTTAAAATGAGAGTTGTCTTAGTGTAGTCTACACATGTGTGCGTTATGTATATTGGATACATAAATTGCAAGCAATTTTTAGATGGTGCTCGATCGACTTTCACAATACACACACATACACCTTTGCACGGATAAGTATTCAACAAACAAAAAAGAGAAAAGTCGAAAGCAGGCACGTGAACTTAACAAAGTGAAAGTCATTTACCAAAATCGAATGATACATAATGTGTTGTAGTAAATAATATTTGCGAATTTTCAAAAATAATAATAATAATATTTGCGAGCCTCTGGGAAACTATATAGTAAAATATTAGAGGGAACACCAGTAATTAAGGAGGGATTGGCATATGTGAGTGTTCTGTCCAATTGATAGGCCATGCACTGATATCAATGTTATCCACGACCCAATCAGTCCCGGTCATTACTAAGATTCTTTTCTCTTTAGTTTTCTTCTAATTCGTGTTTAGGGATGGCTTAGAAGTTGTTTACTATATTTGGTAGAGATGGTCCGTTCCCTTCTTCTAGTTCTAGTCATTAGTAGATTAGGGCTGGAAAATAAGCCATAATTGGGTTGTCTTACAACTAAGATTTCAGTTGACAACATTTTACTCCAGCGGATGAAAAAAATCGTAGTATATATGAAAAACATTTATTGAAACTAGATTAACATAATAACAAAACGGCATAAATTTGAGCAAAAAAAAAACGGAATAAATATGTAAGAGGATCGGTTAAAAATGATATCTACATTTAGACAGTAAAGATGTCCAAGAAGACATATTATAATCATAAGAATGAAAAAAATACACATCCTAAAAATGAAACTTGTTATTTTATTTCATAACTGAAAAAAGAGAAGAAAAAAGATGGCCAGTGAGGAAAATAATTACTTAGACTATTTGCTTAATTGGTATAAACTCTAAAGCCAAAGAGGATATACTTGGGTATCAAAATAGAAAAGTATAGAAATTTATAAGTGGTTGGAGTGTATACTTAACGTCATGTCGTCATCTTCCAACACCTCCCAATCAAATCATTAATTAGTTTTAGTTAACTTCTTAAAATGGGTTTAAGTCCATCTTCATGATGTGAATTACTGATCTTTTTTTTTTTTGGTTTAAATGTTAAATGAATTACTGATCTTTTAACTGCATTTTGCATCATGTGGATATTTTGGCTATAGATGGTGACTACTAGGCTCGCACTCGTAAGCTAAATTGAGGATTTTGTGTACGTCATTGATTTTTTTTTTTTTTTGGTCGGCATCCTTGAAGTTATTGTGTCACGTTTTTTAATCCTTTTCTTTTATTTATTCTGAGAGGGTGTAAAGAGAGAAAAGGGAGGACAAAAGAACATGATGGAAGTCATGTGAAAGGAATACAACACACTACTAATGTACGTACGTATTATAATTTTTTAGGTTTTAAAATACTTCAAAATTAATATGATTGTAAAATATAGAGAAGTAGACAATGGAAGCCAAAGCCTTCTGTCTCCCTCTTTCTTCTGCTTATAGCGTGTCCGCGTTATGAACACTGCCATATCACTTAACATTTTTACCCAAAAAAAAAAAAACACTGCCATATCTTTACTCCTTTATATGTTCTTCCAATCCCACCCTGACATCTCTCCTCAAGTAACATCCCCAATACATAATTTAGGAATTGTTAAAGAAAGTTTTGTAGACAAGTTTGCTTAAAAGACTATATATATTATATGTCCAAGAACGTTCATATCAAAACCCAAAATATTGATATTAAAAGCACCACCCAAAAAGTATGGCATGTGATGATACGCACCATGTTTTTGGAACTTATATATGCGCGAGTCATTTACAAGACTTAATAAATATTATGATGCTTTTAAAACTTCAAGGGTATATTTCGGGCCTAAGTAATTTTGACAGTTGTATTAATATGCATTGAAACTGTTTAGACAAATTTTGCATATTTAGCTAAATGGGGATAAAATATGTTTATATTTGGGCTAATTTGGCTTAACGCTTAATTTGCAGCTGATGATCTTTAACTGGAGCCTGCTGGAAGTGAAACAAATGTTAATCAGTGGTGTATAAATATTGAGTTAAGAAGGTCATATATTGAGTTAAGGGCTACAAAACAGTCACTGGATTCAAGTACATATATATTCATTCGAGTTAAGGAGGTTGCATATTACTTTAAGTGTTTATGGCTTATGGGAGTCGGTTGACGGATCTGAAAAAATATTGATCTGATTACTATTTGTTTTGTTATTTTTATCAACTGTAGCTATAATTAATCCATGTATGCAAGCAAGCATTTGCATGCGCTCAAAGAAAATTTGGGTTGTAGTGGTTAAGCTTATCATTGTACTTTAGGTGCGCTTTAAAGCAGGCACGTCTCGAAGTTTTTCATTTTTTTGGACATAAATTTTCCGTTTATAATATTAAACATTTAAATGAAGCCAGAACAAAAAGTATTAAAATTAATTTTGCTTTCTCCAGTAATGTGACACCAGTAGATATTGGAAACACATTTTTAGAAATATATATTTTGTCACATGATGATCTGTAGCTTTCATTCGCTTTTTATTTCAAGATTCCCTCTCGCTTTGTTGTTATTTCCAAATTAACAGTTTTTTATTGTTGCATAAATCCAAACAAGCGTTCATATGGAATCCTAAGAGCATGATTAACCCGGAGTTCTAAAGATAAGGTTTTTAGCGGAAGTTAAGAAACTGTTTCTTAATTTTTAACTAAAAAAACTAAGAACCGGTTCTTAAATAAGGATTTTAAGAACCGGTTCTTAGATTTTTTAGTTAAAAGTTAAGAAACCGTTTCTTAACTTCCGCTAAGAATCTTTGTCTAAGAACCCCGGGTTAATCATGGTCTAAGTTTTTCTATATTTTTTTCTTGGGTATTTAAATTGTAAATAAACATAATATATATGTGTATATATGAACCAAACTGACCTTCAATATATGAAGTTTAACTGTATTGTTTGAGTAGTAAAAGATTTTTTTTTTGAATGAACGTCAAATTTATTTAACCAAAAAAACCATTTTCACAATGAATGCTTCATGTATCTATTTGTTTCTTTGAAAAGAGTAGTAGAATAATTTCTTTGTGTGAATCAAGGCCATAGATTAAACTCGACCGTATCTACTGATATCCTCTTATTATACGTTTCAAATGGTAATACTTAGTATTCCATTTTCTACATCTTAAAATGAATAGTATGAGTTTGATTCCATAATCAACGTCGGTTAAAGAAATTTCCAACACTTTCGAGACATGCTTTTGAGAAAGGGTTAAAAACTAATAGCACTGCTCGCTTTCAAACCCCCTATAAAATACACTTGGATATAGTAAGTCACTTTTGATATAGTAACAAATTATGTTTTTAGTCTAATTACCCATTTGATCCTTGTCTATATATATAATATATATGCCGAACTCAAATTAACAACTTTTTGGTTAAAATCTGATTCCACGCCAAAGAGAAGGATTTTTGGGGGGGTGGGGGAGAAGGAAATTAAATGTGATAATTATAGCAAGAGCATCACGTGCTTTATACTAGCCAGCATAGTACACATCCTCTTCTGTTGGTCCACGTGTTCCAACCTTCAGTTCACGGAACCTGACTCAATTTTCCAGACCAATTAGATTCGTTTCTCCCATAGCCGCCATCCTCCATTTTCAGTTATAAACTTTTATTTTAGAGCATCTAAATCGGTTTAGATTAACCAAACAATTCATACCAAAAATGAAAATGAACATTTTATAACAAATTACTTGATTTTCTTCTTTTTATAATAAGTTGATATGAAACCAAGTCAGCTGAACCAAGCCAAGTAAAAATTAATAACCATTTTTTATTTTGGGTGAAAATATTTCACATCAGTGACTTATGCTAAAAAAACTAAACCCAATTGAATTTGGTATATGTATATCAGTATATATCAAGTTTAAAAGAACAAGATTAATTTGTACCGGAAATTTCGAAACTGATAAGCTCATGTTGAGCCAATTTGATTTCTCTATAGTTTCAACTGTATAAAAAGATAAATACGTATTAATCGGAATTTTGGAAGGGGAAATATACGGGTAATTATACGATTATCATCCAAAACTACTAATAATATTACCGGATTTTTTTAAAGATATATGATAGACTTTTTAATGATAAAGTAGACAAGCATAGAGGGGTATTTTACACATTTCTTACACCCAAAGAAGCAAAAACTTATCCACAAAGAGCCGTTTGGCTTTTTGCTTATGACACAAAATAGTTTGCGTCACAAAAAGATCACGTGTTGGAACAATATTTACTAGATCAATGGAATTTGAACTGTGAATTGGGTAATTCGTAAAGGAATCGTTACGTATGTCTTTAGAAATTTCCGAATTGGGTAATGAGACCAAACAATGTAACATGTGAGTCTACTTTTTGCCCAAACCGGGTAATTTCAGTCCGGAACACGTATGTTTTGGATCCTCATTCTCTTTTGCTTCTTGACCATTTCACCTTTCTTAGAAAGCTCTACACTTAACTAAACGGCTTATGTAACTATGCCATTAGTGGAATAACAAATGTTTTAATCTATGAAATTTACCAATGCTCGAGCGCAAACTGCTATCTATGATTTAGCTAGCTATGAGCATGTTGTTATGTGAGGTTAACTTTTATATTCAGTAAATCACTGTTGGATTCAAGTTACAAAAAAAAAGAGATCTGCAGTAACTTGAATTGCTTGTTTGGCTGTTCAAGCTTAGAAGAGCTAGCTAAACGAGATTAGATTTGGATTAAAAATTAAGTGCATCCTTTATATACTAAATCACAAGTCGCCTAACCAATAAAAATTTGCCACATAATTCATATTTACAAAATGAAGAAAAAAATAAATTAAAAATATAATGCTTAAAAGAAAAAAAAATAACAGAAACAGTAGAACGGTTTTAAAAAAAAAGCAGCCCACAACCCATGATTCTTTATTTGTCCACGATCCTTTTCTTTTGATTTTTTTTAACAGTTTATGTTTTGTATTGTTTTCGATCAAGTTAATTATTGTCTACTTTTTTTAATCTTCCTTTATTAAAAATTCTTTCAGTTCTATTGGTGAAACTGTTTTCCAATATCTTTACTGTCCCACTACCTTCACTTCTTTTGCATCTAAATAAACTGAAACCTCCACCTTTAAGAGATCAGAAAACACCGTAAATTATAAGTTTCACATAAAACACAGAAAATTTCTAACACATGTATTCATTGTGTAAAATATTTAAGCACGGAAGACATAGAACAAGAAGCACCAACTCTTCGAAGTCTAATAATTATGGTGATGAAATGTCTTAACACTTATTTAAAGCTCTGTCGAATGTAATTCGTTTCTCAAATGCGTTCAAGACCTCGAGTTCATCCACAAAAGCAGTTGTCAACTATTAAAAGTGTGTATTTCTGTATTCATTTAAGTGGTAAACAATGGTAACTAAAGCTTTTTCTCAAAAAAAAAGGTAACTAATGTAATGTTTTTCATGTTTAATTTGACAATTATTTTTCCCTAATACTAGTTACTATATAAAGCTACAAATTCTTAGACCCACGGAAAGAAATTGATATCTTATGTTATGTACACATACATAGGTATAATCAAATGCATTACTAATTAGGGTCCTAAAGCTATATATAGACACAACATAGAAGTTAGGTAGTCTATAATATAATAACAATGAAAGTTTATCCAATGGATTACGAGTAACAGGAATAATATCGTGTTTGTATGCTCTCCCATCCAATATGTTACTTTAATTGGAAAGTCGTATCTTAAAATATACTTAATACCCTTTTAGTTAAATTATATGATTGGTTGTGTTTATGCCAACACGTTTTTTTTGTCTCAAAGTAACTTTCTTTGGGGAACATTTCTAGAACAATGTTTGTTTATTAAATATTCTCCCTCAGTTACGGCTTAATTTGAGCACGAAATGAAAACTACGATGCCTTATTTAGTTCTTTAATATAAGGCGCACATGCAAATACTTTCAAATATATATATATATATATTATATTTATTTATTTTTTTTATTTTTTTTGAAAAAAAGGCTTAATATTTATATATATTCCTTCACTGATTTGAAATACGTAGAAATGTCTTTTCAAAAACAGTATACGTATAAGTCTTGTGTTGGCTCAAAATATAAATCAGCGTAGAATTATAGCTCTACTAGATCACACTCGAGTTAGAGTTCTTTAGTGTCTTCTGAAGCTACCTACGATATATATTGAACAAGATACGCATGAAGTTTAGAACTTGTATTTTTCAAAAAAAAGTTCAGAACTTGTATTAGCACATAGTAAGACTGAGTTTGCTCTCTCACGTGTTTGGTTGCGTTACTCTTGAATAAGAATAAGAATTGACCTAATACATGTTTTGCAAGTAAATAATATTTTCACAGTTTAATTATAAAGTAGAAGCTATGGACTTTACAGCATGTTCAACTCGTAGAACCGCTAAAAATACTAAAATAAGAAAAATATTAATATTATAATAATTTATTTGTTTTTTATTTTTCTGTAAAAAAAAAAATCAATAACTGAATGTCACGTATATGAATTGTGTTAGGAACATTTTTTTTTTTTTTTTTTGTAACTTACGTATCTTAAAGTTGTTATTTAAGAAACGTTTTCATTTTTCTTTCTTATTTTCTCATTATTTTTAATTCATTTATCTAAAGAAATTGCGTTAAAAACCTTGGGTTAACCATACTCCTAAAAGCTATAATAAAGCATGCACAGATTTGTTATTTTCTTCGACCAAAAAACAATTGGGACACAAGCCTCTCCGTCTCGCACGTCGCTCTTACACAACTATCATCTGTGTTTTTAATATTATAGTCTTATACTAAAAAAAAACTACGGTGTTAGCTTAAATTTCGTTAAACCTAATAATTTAACGATTTGGTGCTAACTGCTAATTTTTCACAAATATTATTTTCATTTCCTGTTTTCTAATAACCAGTATGTAATTGAAGAAGTAGTTGATTGTTGAAATTTGTTTGTTTAAAAATCCAATAGATACCCTTAGATCTTTCCGTAGTGAATTATAAGCATAAATAATCGGTAAACAGCTAAGACTAAATCTTTGGTTCTTTAAAATAGCAATTAAAGATTCTCAATTACTCGATTAAGGCCTCACTAGTTTTCCCGCTACCACCCGCAAACGCAGTTTTTGCGGTTGCTAGCGGTTGACAGCGTTTCGAAACAATCATACAAATCGCTTCAAATCGCTCCGAACCTCTTAAAATCAAATGCTGGTTCCAGCTAGCGTTTGCGGATTGCGGACGGTTATGGGAGGATAATTTTTTTTTTTTTCAAAAACTATATAAATACAAAAATAAAAATATTCAATAAAAATTTAAAATTGGAATTATAAAATACTAAAATATATCTATTATATTTTAATTAATATTATAAAATTTTAAAATAAAAATATTTTCTATAATATTAAAAATTAAAACTATAACTTTCTAAATATAATTTTCATATTTATTATAATATTATGATTTTTGATATTTTTTATAATTATATAAAATGTAAATATTGTTAATTTATTATTTAACTGTTGATGTATTTGGTAGTTAACCAGTCATAAGTATCCCGCAAACGCACCAATTTCTAACCGCAGAACCAGTCGTACAAATCTCTTAAAACCGTTAGAAACCGCAACCACTCGCATTCGTAAACTCCCGCAACCGTAACCGCTGCGTTTGAACCAATCAGACCGATAGACACTAATCACACCCTATCTTAATGATCAACTTCAATCACAAAACACAACGTGGACGGTCCAGAAAACACTCACGTGGAGTAAAAATTGATTTATACTTCCCACAAAAATATACTCCACGGTTCTTTGCTAATTTATTTTGCCTCTTTCGAGGTCCAACCTGTCTCTCTGTTTCTCCCTCCATCCAAAATCACTATTAGAGCTTTACGCACATGGTTAGCAACTAAACAAATCTTGTCAATAGCTCCTTAATTTAAGAGTATAAATTTCCATAAATAGCTTTATGAAACGTGGCATGTCTATTATCTCCACCGACGTCCCTAATGAGTAATGACAGCTAAAAGAGGATACATTTTCTAGATTGCTCTCGGGTTTGGTCCTAGATTCGTGGGTAATTCTAGTCTTTTAACTGAAGTTTTTAGCTTTGGATAGAAGACGATTCTTCTATTTTCTTAAATTATAACTAAAAAAAAATTAAAAACCGTCTCTTAAATAAGAGATATAAGTACCGTCTATTATAGTTATATATCTTATAAGATAGCCGCACATCTTGCATCTCCGCCAGAATGAAGGTATCTTTCTGGTGCAGCTCCTCCTGTCCTAATCACGAGCCTCTCTTCCGCTGCTGATGACGTTTCGCTCACCATCTCGAAGCTCTCCCTCTTCTCCTCCAATGGATTCCTCTGCAACTGTCTCATTTGGTTCTCCTCCCCTGCCGCCTGAACCACCAGATCCGGATCTCGTCGTGGTGTTTCCGATAAATCCTCCAGACCCTCCACCGGTTCTGCTGCCTCTCTGCTCAGATGTCGATGTGCTATCCACTCAGCCTGCTCTGCTGCATCTTTTGCTGGCTGGAATTTCTTCCTCCGGAGCTCTCAGCTCTGGCCTGAGTTACTCTTCCTTTCGACATTATCCCGTTTCAAAGCCGATAATTATTACCTCTTGTGTGGAACATGTTTTGTTAAAGTCAGCCTTAAGGGCATCAACGATTTATCATCAAGAGTCGTGTGTGGTTTCCTTATCTGTTGCAAGATTATTGGTATCAATAGCTGAGTGCAAGCTGACTTCCCTTCAGTACTCATCTCTTCAAAGTCTCGAGGACTGGGCTTGGAAGATTGAAATATTGGTGGTGATTTTCTCTCTGTTTGCAGCTCTTAATACCTCAATGCAACATTTTGAAGTGGAGCTCTCTATTGTTTTATGTAGTTCTCAGTCGAGGCCTATCTTCTCTTGCTTCAAGCTCTCGCTAGATCTTACTTATCTCAGTAGGAACCCCATTTTACTTCGGAATGAAGAGGTTTTGCTATCTTGGATTAGTTATGTGCCTCATTTTGAGGATGTTACACTCTCTTTGAGTTTCAGGTTGAAGCTCTTTTTACCTCAGTATGAGGAAGTTACTCGTTGTGATACTACTTTGTTACCTCAGTGTGAGGATTTTATTTGGACTGCTGTCTCTGTGGCCATGGTTTCACTTATCTCAAGCGTGTCTAGGCTATGGTGGTTCTCCTCACAGCTCTCAGTCTCTTCAAAGAGGTGTTTGGTCGCCTTTGAGATTGTAGTTGGGTCTTTCCCAATTGGTTACTTTCAGATTTGTTCGGCGAATGGAATGTGGATGGAAGCCCGTGTCCTCCATCGCTTATTGAGTAGAGTATGTGTAGGCTCTGGACACGTCGTCAAAGCGGTGATGATTCACAAAGCCTTTCAACCAGCAATATCAATTGGACTCTCAAGACTTCAGATTCTTCTAGACTCAATCGTCCCCTTCTCTGCCCAACGCTTAGGGTTGCACTTGAATGAGATTAGAGGTTTCTTGAGCTTCAAAAACCTTGTTCCTCTCTTCACTCCGTTATCATGTGTTTATAATCTATGCACATCGTTATGTTTAGATGTTGCTTTTGCAAAAGGTGTTGTACCCAGACTTTGTATTTCAAGTACTCTGTTTTGAGTTGGATATGAAATGAAATTGTTGGAAAAAAAAAACCATCTATTAGCTGAAAAGTGTAAAAAAAATAAAAAAAAAATGTCAAATCATAAGTTAAGAATTCCGGCTAAGAAACCGGGGTTAACCATGCCCTTGGTTTTTAACGTATTATTTTATAAAAAATATTCTCATAATCAGTCTTAATTTATTGTTATGAACTTACAGTATTCTTTCTATATTCGCTATTGCAGCTTTAAATGTTATCTTGTAGGATTTTCGTGGTGGTCCAAGGTAATACATGGCACGACATGAAGCATGGTGTTAATAAACTAATTAAGCCTATCAAAACACTAATAGTAGTTTATTGGCTAGCATAACCAATCAGGTAAGATCTAGCTTTTAATAGCTACCATAAACAGTTAAAGACAAACGTTTAATCAATTCAACATTTTGAATGTATCTTTAGCGTCGACCAAGTAGAGTTTGATATGGAATTACTTTAACCAATAGCTGAAATTTGACTTTCAGGGTGTATTAACTATTCTCCTCATTAACAACTTTATTTCTTTCTATTTACAAAATGTACCACTACGATTGATAATTTCATGCAACTCCTTTTTGAGATAGTAGGTAGGATGATATTAGGTTAATTTGATTACGTTAGTTAAATAGTACGCTTTCAAATACGTCAAAAGACATTAGGATTACTGGATTAGCCACTAAGAAAGCAGTCATAATCTTATATATTAAAACAGAAGTCACAACTTTGATTCATGTGTAATTTTTTTAAAAATAGACCTAATGGACATTTTCCTAGAAAATCATGTTATATTTAATCTCTAATCTTATCATTTAAATTTTGGTCATACCAGAAACTTTTATTGGGCTATCAATAATTGGATTTAAACAATAGATGATCCATTGGATTTATAGATAGTATAAATTAAATAGATATAATTTAATGTTGTAATACTATACTTCGTTATGTTAAATATTTAAATATTTGTCGATGTTAACTTTTAAAACTATAAAGATTTTTTTTTAAATAACAAAAATCATATTATCTAACAATGATTAATCTTTACTACCTTAAACCAATGAAAACAAATTTTAAACTATATAGTTTATTTTAAAAATTAAACAAAAACTAAATGTTTAATTATTTACTCGATAATATAAATCTATAAAGTGAAAAGTTTAATTTTTTAAAAACTTTCTAAATTTTTGAAATGTTACAATATCTTTGAATATGACAATAAAATAATATTTTACTAATCTTTATATATATAATTACAATTTTAATAATCTGAATATATATATATATATATAGAAGAAGATACAAATATATTTGAAAATTTGAAACAATCTATTCCATGAAAAAATTAAAAATTGATAAACACATATATATTATAATATATACCAATTTAGAATTGAAAACAAAATATTTATATAAAAATAAATGAAAACAAAAACTCGCGCGGTTGCGCAGGTCGAGATCTAGTAACAATTATAGTTGCAATACTGTAGCTATAATTATAATATACTCTTTCTATTTCTAAAAGATAAAAAAAAAATTTATAGATACATTTAAAAAAATTTACATATACTTTTATTAGTTAATATTACAATTATTTTAAAATTATAGAAAATAGTTCATTCCAAAATTTTAATTTTACACATACATATAATAAAGCTGGACGCTACATGGAATTTATTAATAATGTAGTTTTCATGCTTTTTCAGTTCGGATTAAAGATTAAAGAGAAACAATTCAAACTAATACAAATCGAAAATAGATGAAGTCTTTATGAAAAATGCAACAGAAGTGGGATACCATACTACTTACCTACTTGTTCTATCCTAGAAATTTATATAGTTATACTTTCAATTTAGCTCCATGATTATTATAAGGCATCAACAACAATAATTGTTACCATAGTATTGATTTTACTTATTATTTACAAAATATCAATTCTGTTGCCACTGACAAACGGTAACATAGACAGTTGTAGAGCTGATCTCTTTAGTTTGTCGAGTTCGCTAGTCCCAGTCCGGTTCTCTTATTTTTTTCCAATATATTTTAATGTATTTTTAAACTATTTAAAACTTTTTCGAACTATGGTTTCAAGGATTTAAATGAAAATTGTCTGTGAATTTTTCTACTTCGATCTATTCTCTTCTTTTAACACTTTTATCCTAAGTTCTATTGTTTTCATGTTATTGTTCATCTTATATATATCCTGTTGTAGTCGTTTAAGCGTCTTGGCATTGAGTTAATGAAATTTGTGGTAAAAAAGGAAAATATATAAACTCAATATGAATTTAACCCATGCTAATATTGTAAATCACAAACTGGACAATAAATATAAAGCCCAATAACCGGTCATACTCATTACCTAAGCTTCGGATATATATCATAAACGGGCTGATAAATATAAAGCCCAATTGTAAATATTGACCCGTAAGGCATACCGTGGACCTGACTTTGATTCTGTGCGTCTGTTAAATCTTCACTTAACCCCATCTTTTAATTGCGATCACTATTTAGAGTGTTTGATTAGTTTTGTTTTTATTTTTATTTTAAAAATTAAATAGATTTTATCGTTGACGGAAGCTTGGGGGAGATTTTCACGATGGGGAAAGGAGGCGGATGCGTTCCCAGCAAGAAGAAGAAGCCGTCCTCTCTCGCCACCACCACCACCGCCGGCGATGGAATCGACGACGACGGCGCCGCCAATGCTCCGATCCCAATCGAGGACGATCAGACGACGAACACCGCCGGAACAACGACCCCATCGATCACGGCGAGGACGATCGGTCCGCCGCTCAAGATCTTCGTCGTGTTCTACTCGATGTACGGACACGTGGAGAGCCTGGCGAGGAGGATGAAGAAGGGAGCGGACGGCGTGGAGGGAGTGGAGGCGAGGCTGTACAGAGTACCGGAGACGCTTTCCGCGGAGGTCGTCGAGCAGATGAAGGCGCCGGCGAAGGATACGGAGATCCCGGAGATCACGGCGGCGGAGTTGGCGGAGGCTGATGGGTTTCTGTTCGGGTTTCCGACGAGGTACGGGTGTATGGCGGCGCAGATGAAGGCGTTCTTTGACTCGACGGGACAGCTGTGGAAGGAGCAGACGCTCGCCGGGAAGCCGGCTGGGTTCTTCGTGAGTACGGGGACTCAGGGAGGTGGACAAGAGACTACTGCGTAAGCAAAGCTAACTCTGTTGTTTCCTTTTATGTCTGAAAGTAAAGTAGTTGACTTTGGAGTACAAGTGTTTAGTTCTTGTCATCAAAGTTTTGTCTTTTGATTGAGGCATTGTCTGAAATAAATGTCTTAAGTACTTAAAGACATGAACTTTATGTTTTACCTGAAAAGTTTGTTGTGTTCAGGACAATTGAATTTATATAGTCTATGTTGATAGGATAGGACTGTAAAAATGAAAACTTTTATTAGATTTGATTCTGTAAAATGAACTTTATAAGAATTGATCCAAATTTGTCAGCACCATAGTTGCTAAATTTCTAGACATTTGCCTCCTGTAAATTGCATATCTTGCAATAGATTCTTCAATGTTTTTTTTCATTATTTTTACTCATAGTGTGGAATCTCTTCTCTTCATCTGATTTAGTTTCAGATTCTATGGAATCTATTCCCTTCTTCTTCTTCTTTTTGTAACTAGGCTTCTGTGATAGTTTGGTTCCTTTACACAAAATATCTTTGCAATTTCGTCTTGTACTGATAAGCTAACAAGGTAATATAGAGAAGCATAACAATGTGGGATCTTAAGAGCTAAAGAAAAACTATGTGAGGTCTTAACATCACATGGCTTTTGTCAGATCTTAACAAGTGTACAATTAGATGGTCCTTTATTCTGCTATTTTTAGTGTCAATCTCTGAAACATATGATGTGTTTGTTTTGCAGATGGACAGCAATAACACAGCTGGTGCATCACGGGATGCTATTCGTCCCCATAGGCTATACTTTTGGAGCAGGAATGTTCAAGATGGACTCCATCCGTGGAGGGTCACCTTATGGAGCTGGTGTGTTCGCTGGTGATGGCTCAAGAGAAGCTACGGAGACAGAGTTGGCTCTTGCTGAACATCAAGGAAACTACATGGCTGCAATTGTCAAGAGACTTGCACAACCTTGAGAAGAATTACAAAAAAACAACTTTGGTGGCTTCTTTATTTTCTTGTTTTATTTAATTCTATCCATTTTTTTCTGAGTGTTTTTGAGTTTTGCCATTCTCGGAAGAACATTGAACCTATCATAAGGTTCTTACGTCAATGGCCGTGTGTACATGCTTCTTATTTTTATTACAATTCTCTCTTTGATTGTTCTCCTCCACAAATGTGAATTCCTGTCAAAAATAAAAAAGGTTTATTGTGTGTTCTTTTATTTGAGCTTTTGAATCCGAATCATTCCCAGCATTAGTTTCTTCACTTCTCTCACTGTTAAACGAAAATTATTGCAAGACATTACACAGATTCTTTTCCTTAATTAGTTTCCGATTAGAAATCCACAAAATAAAAGGCTCATGTTTCTGATTATCAGTTCTTGAACCTTGTCTATATCTTCCTGACCACCAAAATTGGTTTAAATAAAAATGACTGGTCATTAACGTGTCACATGACGATGAACAATGTTTCGATCGTAACTCACCACCAAAGCAACAAGAAAAAAAAAGAAGGGAAAAAAAATAAGAAGCAACTCAGTCTCACGTGGACCCGAAGTAGGTCGTGTTACAGTTGCCTCATCAAATGGGCAATGAAAATATTGTCCTGTATCGTGAGAGTTACGACATATGGTATTTAATTTACAACACGCGATAACTTATTATAAAAGAAAGAAAACAAGTGCAAATTGGTGAAGAGAAGTAGTTGCTTTAGGTCCCAGCAAAAAGAAAAAGATATAAAGCACATGGTAGTAGGGGTCCATTATCCTCTCCTGTCCGTTCGTGGAGGTTTCCTTTCATTCAATATACTTCTTTGCACCGAACTTAACACACACCACAAGGTCCACAATAAACTCTAAACTAATAACAATAGCTAAATAAAAGAAAAAAAAAATCTGAATATTATCATATCCTCAAACAGCTTATATTATCAAAAACCCATTCATTATCCTGTGACGACCAAACATACATTACATCTCCAATAACATTATCATCACAAAAGAAAACATTTAAAGTATAAATGTAGAATGGTAACGGTATCTAAAAGGCTCGACCCTTGTTTTGACCTTCCTAGGCCATGCCAGCTCCTGTACAGTGCCAAAGATTTGCATAGGTTAATTATGATCACAAAGACACTGATCACACCACCAATATTCAAACTGATATTCATCGAGTTTTAGTGACGCCGAGAGTGAGCTCAAGATCTTCTACGGCAACTTCATGAATCATTTCGCCTTCCCATGCCTTAACAGTTCCATTCTCAAACTCAAACTCTGAACCTTTAATATTCATTCCTGACATCCCCCAGTCTGATCTCTTCATGTCAATAACCATAGATGTTTGCTTCACAAGATTAAACGTTGGTGAGCTAGGAGCCGTAGACTGAAAATTAATCCACCTTCCTGAGTCCTCAAACGAACTCTCCTCTGACTCGTCACACTCTGGTATAGTAGGAGGTGTCTGGTGACCAGCACGGCGTGTAGGGCTAGATGGAGCTGAGATAGCGAAAAGAAGCGGATGTCTCGGTAACTGTTGCGTCATGAGTTTCCTCTTTGAACCACGAGAAGTAGGAGAGGACAGAGGCGGAGTTACAGGAGCACTGTTTGATATTCTAAGAGGAGGAAGGTTTGCTGGAATGGAAGAAGCGATGTTGTGTAGGAAAGGGAGTAGAAGGTACGAGGAAGGGTTACCGTCGTAACGAGATGGGCTTGGGAAGGAAGATGAGACAGGACTTCCATGGTAAGAAGGTGCGGGGCTTGGGAAAGCAGATGATTGTGGACTTGGTTGGATTGAAGAGTTCGTGCTGAATGTTCCTAACATGTCTGAAGCTGGTGGCTTAGACCCCTGTCACACAATTCAAGAATCCGTCACCATATGTCAAAAAGCAAAACAGATCAGTATTCTAAAAATCGGTCTAGACAGTACTTAGATGTCCGCATATGCATATCTCAGACCTAAGCGAAATAATTTTTTGACTAATTTTTAGCGTCCGCCTAACCAATAATCTCGTGTAACATGTAACATGTCTAGTTACGGTTTATCGATTTCTTTAATATTGAAGCAGTTATTCAAACTAGCTGTTTCTTGGCATCACCAAGATGTAATTACAACGAAGGCAAGACTAAGTTACTAAGATTTGAAGTTAGATCGGTAATGAATCATTTTGAGATTCTTCTTCTCATCTAAAAGTATTTTAGGTTAATTAATTATTAGAAGAAAGATCAGTACCTTGCGATAAGTGGTACCGTCGTCTTCGACGATCCAACCAGCTTCGAGACAAAGAGCTTTAAGAACCTCGTTGTTATCGCAGTGCTTAGGAAGCTTGTAGTTACCTTGTCCCCTGAGACCAGAGTAAATCTTTGCCGTGATGGCTCTTCTTCTCCTCTCTCTCCTCTTATTGTTCTCCCTCTCCTTCCACGTTGGAGTTCGTCCAGACGATGATCCTCCTCCTCCTCCTCCTGCCGCCATTGAAAAAGCTCTGATCTCTCTGAATCTCTTTCTGCCTTTGTCAGTCTGGCGCACGAGGGAGAGAGCGTTTCTTTATTACGGTGACTTGAGCCTTTTCTTCATCGTGTCTGAATATAAACTTGTTTGTCTCCGCACGTGCGATCCGCTTGTCCGCTTTGGAAGTCATCTTACACGCGTCAGATTAATGTAACGCACGAGCTGTGGTCCCCTCGTTGTTTCCCCTTCACTATTCAATGAATTGGTATCTTTTTTTTTTCTTTTGCGATTTAATGGTTTTTACAGAAACTTTTTTTTCGGCACAGAAAGCATTGTAAACATAATTGAAAATAGATTTGCATCTCTTTTTCATATTTTAAAAATATGACGACATGATTGCATAATGTCATATCATGAGTTTGCAACGCATCGATACAACTCACAAGAGTTCCACATAAATTTCTTTTTACAAATAAATGTATGTGATCTATTCGAGTTGTCTAATCGAATAATTGAAATATATAGTATTATTTTCTAGTTCATGTATATGCATAAATCTAAAATTATATTTTCCATTTGTAGCATCTAAATAACTCAAAGCAGTGATATTCAGCTCCATAAAAATCCAAACAATTTACTTTAATTATTTGATGTTTATCAAGTTCTATAATTGTTAGATTCGGGTTTTATTATGGATTTCCAACTTAAAACCAATTGATGATCAGTGGATTGGTCATAACCCTTTATATATTACTTAATGTCCCTTAGAATTCCCGATGTGGATATATATCCCTAATACTCCATCCTCGAGATGATGGCTCTTATCGGCCAGAAATCTCGGAACTTTAGGACATTTATACTCGGTCGAGCGAGTTTAACACAACATTTATACCCGGTTGAAAAGGTTAATCACGAAGGTTAATTTTAATTTTAATTAGGAGTTTAGGGTATTTAGGATCTGGGCTTTGATACCATGTTAGATTCGAGTTTTATTATGGGCTTCCAACTTAAAATCAATTGGTGATTAGTGGATTTGTCCTAACCCTTTATATATTACTTAATGTCCCTTAGAATTTCCGATGTAGGATATATATCTGTGATAATAATCATCAAGATACACTAGGGAAATAGTTTGATGTCATTCAAATATATCTACGTAATCAAGAGAACTAAAAACATTTTAAGCATAAAGAAATGACACCATTTGGATCATGGTGGTCGGACCACGTGCGGTTCCAGTTAGGCGTGAGCAAAGACAGGAAGCAGAATCCCCAGCTGGATTCATGCTATTATTACACAGCCCCAGCCAACTAATTTTAGGATAATTAAACACAACCTTTTATTTATGTACTCACCGATTAATTTTTCACAATTTCAACTGATTTTAAAATATTGAAAAATATTACTTGTAAACTACTTACCAATCAATGAAACTATTCGCGTTATTTTTTTTTGTTTTGTTTTGTTTTATTATTTGCATTATTTTTTGTTTATTATTTAAACCACGTTCTATACTTTATATTCACAAACCCAAAAAAACACGAAATTGAAAAGAAAAATACAATATAATTGGTGATACAAAAATATCCAGTCTGTCAGTGACTTTGGATCAGATCACTCACGTGGGAAATATTAACATCGACTTGTACGGCGTGGTCACGTACATTTAATCTACTTTGATTAAGCTGATTAATCTAATCTAATTAACCGTGCGGCGTCCATTGAGTCCCAAAGGACCCAAACCAACCAAACTATTCTCATTTCTCAGTACTGTTCTGTTTGGTCTGAAATGATCTGAAATGTCGACGATGGCTGTTCTGTTTGGTCTGAAATGATCTTGAGAGTTTTTAGTCGTTCATTACCAGACACTTATAAACTGAAACCGAACAAACTAAATCCACAATTTTGAGTTTTCATTTCCTTTCAGTCTCTAAGGGAAAGGGAGAATGTAATTTTACAAAAGCAAGCAAACAAACAAGGGTCCTTTGAGAATAAGCGAAATACAATGGAGGATAAAGTGGTTTCAGGTTCTATCTTTTTTTCCTTGAAGAAGACCAACCAGAGCTTTTTGTTAAATACAGCGAGGGAAAAAGGTTTGACCAACATATCCACCGGTCATGGCTCTCCGCACATTGGTCTCAAAGAGCTTCGGGTTATCCCTTAAGACCTGTGCAGCGTCATGGTTCAAGGGATCTTCAGAGTTTGGTTCCTGTGTGAATTACACAAAAGTATCAGTTTAAGAGAATCTATTAGGCTAATTATTTTGTTTTACCGTGAAAAGATGGAAGAGTCCATAGATAACAGTGTTAATGTTAAGAACAGGTTTCCAGTCTTCACGCAAGATGTTGAGGCAAACGTTTCCTTCCAAATCGATATTGGGATGATAAACCTAAAAACAGAACACAAACATCGTTACATAAATAAACAAGTCACATACCAAGTAGAAGTCAATATTCATAATCCAACCTTGGTTTTGCATTTAACTTTAGGAGCTTCATGAGGATACACAGGAGACACATGGAACGTGAAAGCAAACGTACCGTTACTGTATTAATTCACAAGAAATAAACAAATGAGTTTCCGAACCATTACAAGTGTGAGAAGAATAAAAGCTTCAGACTTAACTGGTAGTAACCATCATCAGGTTTAATGGAGACTTCAAAGTTCATCAAATCATCTTTGCCATTAGGGAAAGATATCGTGCAAGAGCTCGGAAGGTTCAACTCTGAGATATCTACACCAATCCAAAAAAAAAAAAAACTAACATTAGGAAGAGAGCATAAGAAAGAAGGAAAGAAAGATTAAAAAGGGAATATAAAAGACCTTTGTGAAGACGAAGTTCACCAGCAGATTGCTTCTTGACAGAAGCTCCTCCTCCTCCTCTACTAGCGTTCTGAGCTTGTTCTCTTTGCTTCTCCTTTACTTTAAACAACCCAATCATTGCTTCTTCTTAAAAGAGAAACTCTTACACAACAGCTGTCACAAATTAAAGATCAACTGATTCTTAGTGTGATGTTTGATCAAAAACAAGGTGGGAAAGCTATCAGATGGCTTACAAGTTGATAAATTCGATACGTAAAACGATGATCGGAAGAGATTAGGTAGGAGTGGATCAAAGGTCGCCGACTCTATCTCTCTCTCTCACCCACCGGATTCTCGTCCTCGGAAGCTAGACGACGAAGAATGTTGAATCTTTTTAGCTTTTTTGTCGACGGACGCTGTCTTTTATTGATTAGACAGATAGGTCCATTAGGCCCATAAAGTTTATTACGGCCCATTAAGTGATTTGCGCGCGCTCTAACTGTTAATTATTTGCAAAGCCAATTCAAATGTCGCAAGACTCATAACTCAGTCCAGAAGCGGATTTGACCCCGTATGCATGTATCATCATGCGGCACTTAAAACTATTTCGTGTCAAAGATCAGCACAAATGTTGATTTTCATTATTGATTTGTTTCATTATTGATTTTCGCAAAGACTTTTTTTTCTCTAAAGTTTTTTTCTTAGTTCGCTATATTTAGAATTAATGTTTTTCTTCAAAAAAATTTAAAATTGTTAAAGCATTTTTTTTCATTGTTGCCTTGTTGAGTTTTAATATTTTAATCCATCATTCTGAAAAAGACACACTGCTGTATAAGTCGCGAAGTCGTGAAGGTACTACAACACGGTGCCGTTTTAAGTCGCGAAGCTGGTAAGGTCAACAAACGGAGCAGAGTTGAGGATACAGAGTTTAAGATCAGTAACATTAACTGAACAAAGCCTGTTAAGCAATTTGACCGAGACAACGAATATGTTATTAAACAGTTCAATTTTTTTGAAAATGGACCAAGCCCGCATATTTGTTCACAGATCAAACTCCCAATCAAAATATTGGGTTCTTAAAAGCGATGTATGTAGCTATTGGAATCACATTCTATTCGACCCGAATCTTTAAATGTCCGATCGATAGATGGATTTCCTATCCTTTGCAGCTGACCGTACCAAAGTCCGTACACAACTCTCCCCATGTTGTTTTATTTATTACTAGTGGTATAGATTAAATTATGGTGTGGTGTATAATCAATGGTTAATGGCGTCCATTCTTTTTGGAATCCCCGTGTCTTGTGGTGTTGGTACATGCAGCGTGAAGATTTAGGATTTTTTATTCTCACTTTCTCAATAGTATCTTTCACGTTTTTATCTAAATTTGATATTTTGAGCCCTTTTATACATATTTTGTAAGTATGCTCCATGTGCATATATTCTCTAGTAAGAATATGACATTATCACCCAAGGTGCGTTGGGCTAGTGGTTTAGTGCTTGGAGTAGGTTCCATTGCACCCCTAGTTCGATTCCCATGGGGAGGGGTGCTTTACGCCATGTTATCGGTATCAGCGCCGGCCGGCCCCGGGCCTGGGGTGGGATTAAGGCCGAAGGCCCGAACCCATCCTAGTCTACAAAAAAAAAAAAAAAAAAAAAAAAAAAAAAAAAAAAAAAAAAATATGACATTATCAAAAATATACTACCCTTAAAATTACAAACAAAAAGTAAAATTACAGAATCTGATTTCGTTGGTTGATGTTGTGGTGTATCATATGATCATGCGTCGAAAAGGAATATCTACAAATTTTGGTACATTCCTGATTTCTGAGATTGTGTGAAACTCTGGAAAGAAAATGGATGTCTATTTAAAAAAAAATTCTTGATATTATTATTATTACTTTTTCTCTGATTAACCTGGAGGTATTTCAGTTCTATGGAGAGGTCTAGACTATTCTTCAATGGGAGGTGGGCCACGGATGGACCATTTCCTTGATATAATGGTGAAGATTCTAACTAAGATGATCTTATACCCAGAGCTATACTACATTAATAAGAATTATTGTAGTTGGTTTAATATATTGAGGTGCATATATTTGTAGTGCTTATAAACAAAATTGCATCCCATAATATTTTGTGACTATAAAAAGAACACGTGCAATAGATCGTATTAAATGTATAAATCTTGCAACACGAAACTGGCCACTTGCGCAACGAAACAAATTGTCACTTGCATGATTTTCCAGCATTGTTTTATAACTTTATATAGAATTGGGTTGAAAAAGAAAATGAAGTGCTACTAAAATAAATTTATCATTTAATTTCTTACAAAGTGACTTGAATTTATATCAACTATATTAATTTTAAAGAGACTAATAAATATTTTTGTAAATGAATAGTTATTTGGATTTCCATTATCTTTGTAATTTCTGTAATAGTTGTCAGAGTATAACTATAAACTACATTTTTCAAATAATCATCTCTTTGTTTAGTTAACATATCTTATCTGGTGATACTCTTTTTCCTAACCAGTTATAAAAAAAACTTATATAATTATTTTTATTGTTATTATTATTATTATTATTATTATTTGAAAGATAAGACTAATACTGTATCACCAAAATAAACCAAATAATACAAAATCTTTCACCAATAAGGCAAAGACTAAATGGAAAATGTCGCAACACGTCAACTTTCAATATTACCGGATTTCCAAATATACATACACATAAAAACCATCCTTTCTAACATTATCATCTATATGTAAAAGATAAAGTCAGAAAATGGTGACACCTTTCCTTACAAACTATAACTGAGTTAAAACCATAAACAAATTGAGTAACAAATCAACAAATCATCTCCTTTAACATAACCATTCACTTCCTATATGTAAAAAGGATAAAACAGAAAATATGTGGCGACACGTTTTTAGCTTTAAAATCTGTTGTTTCCATTATAGTCGAAGAAAGATAATATTTACAAACCAAAATGTTAATCCGACGGCTGCGGAGTCACCGCAAGCTATCACCAACGGTTGTCAGCCATCCAATATCTCAAGAATTATTCAGGAAAATGCAACGTAGTATATTGTATTGAATTGTTCTGATATACATATATCGGCTGACGTGTGCAGGTCCCACTTAGTTAATTTTGTTTTAAGACAAAAAGTAAACTAGATTGTAACAGATCAGGACTTTGGTTATGAACCCTATATAAAGCTATCTTGCTCCAGCTATTATTTTTCAATGTATATTGAATTCACTCTTTCTCTTTGGTTTTTCTTTGTGGATTTCGTTTTTGATTATTTTGTTTTGATTTTGGCAATGGCTATGGGGAAGCTTTTGTCGCAGCGTTTGTTCAACATCTCTAAGATGTCGTCGCAAGGTCTCATGAACTGTCGAATCTCGTCGTCTTCGTTAGCCGTGCGGACCAGGGTTCCCAACGATCCAGGAGAAGCCACGGTTGATCCGAAGCCTGGAGATGTGTCGGTGTCACGGAGGTTTTTGCAGAACATCACCGTGAACTGGATGGATACGACTCTGAAGAAGCCTGTTGGGGAGAGTTTGATTGATAAGCTTCGAGAGATGGATGTGAACAAGGGCCGGATTCGATTAGACGGACTTTCACCTCCGACGAAACCTGCAGCTGCGGAGGAGACGGTGGCTTTGGGGCTTACCGTGCAAGACGCCAAGAAGTTGCTTAGAGCTGCGCAGATTGAAGTCGTGAAAACGAAGCTGATGGAGACAGGGCAAAGCTGGATCCCTTACTCTGATTTCGTCAGCGTCTGCAATGATTCTTGTTCGGATCCTGCTCATGGAAGTTGGATAGGGAAGATGCTTGATGATTCAGGAAACGTCATCGTTCTGGGAGATTATGTTTGCTTGAGACCTGATCAGGTAACTTGTTCTTGTTCTTCTTTCTATTTAGTTTGGCCAATTTCAAATAATCATTAATTAGATCAATGTTTAAGAAATTGCTGGGTGGTAAGGTAATTAGGTATTTTATAGAAAAATATGTTTAGGCAGGCATATAGGCGCCTACACCAATTTTTTAAAAAACTGTCTTATAAATTTTGTTTTGTTTCTTTTTTCTTTTTTCGGTCAAATAAATTTTGTTTTGTTTACGACCGACGATTTGTTTAGGCGCCCATGATTTGGATGATTGACAAATTAGTCAATAATATCATTGATCATAAGCTGTCTTGTGTGTTTTAAATGCTAATCATGTCCAAACATGTTTGACAAAAAAAAAATCATGTCCGGTTAAAGCTTAGAGAGGTGGTGAATTTGTTGTTATAACTAAAAGTTTATACTATGTTTTTGTATTGTGTGTGATCAATCAGGTAACCAAATCCATTGAGGGCCTGCTTCCCTTACCACAGATCCGTAACCCAAACGGCCCAAGAAGAAAGGAGCTAAAAGAGCTTGAAGCCATAAAGAAGGTCATTGACCAGAAATCACATTCCTTGGTGAGGAGAGAGCTTCAGGCTGGTCTTGGTTACATGATCCTCCAGACCGCATTGTTCATGAGGCTACCCTTCTGGGAACTCACATGGGACGTTATGGAGCCAATCTGTCTCTATGTCACAGCTATATACTTCATGGCCGGTTACTCTTTTTTCCTCAGGACCTCAAAAGAGCCTTCCTTTGAAGGGTTTTACCAAAGCAGGTTTGGGGATAAACAGAGGAAACTGATGGAGGCTCAAGATTTTGATGCTGGGAGGTATGATGAGCTGAAGAAGCTGTTTAATCCAAAGCCTTCTTCAGCTTGTGTTTCCAAGATTCTTGGAACTAGACAGAATTAATCTTTGATGAAGGGCATATTGTTACATACCGTGATGTCTCATTGTCCTAACCCGAGAAAGATATTCTATTAACAACCCAAAAACTGTGAAAGAAAAGAAAGAAAACAAAGTATTCGGATAGGTGCGGCTTATGTTAACATTTGGAAGAGTAGATAAAATATCTAATATGATGTATACGTAATAAAAATATCGTAACTATTATCATAGTTTTTTTTCTAACAAAATATCCATGCATATGAACTTCGATTTCTAAAGTGTGAAGTTCTTAATTTTTTAATTGGAGAAAATTATTGATTGTAATTATTGTATCCAGACAATCTCAATAATGCTAATGTATCATATCGTCACGTTTGTATAAGTTTAGTATAGCAACATGTATAACGTTGCCTAATCTTATTTCGTCGGACTTTGCTTAAATGATTGATAGAAGCTCACCGTAGTTGTTGTTGTAACTTGTAAGCTCACCGTCCAAGTCCGTTGTAGGTATTGGTAAACACAGTCGAAAGACACAAATAAAATTTAAAGGACAAAACTTATGCTGCAGTTGTGGTGGCTAATTAACATTAAACTTCATTTGGGTATCACCACGTCCAGTGCCGTGCGAAAGCTATTAGGGGTCTAGTGCAAAAATAATTTATTTTCTATCAATTATGAGTATTAATTTTTTTTAATACGAACCAGAAAATAAATTGTTTTCTTATTTTATATTTTAAAATTATTTTTAAGAAAAATTAATCTTATGAAAATTAATGGCAAAAATTATGTTTTAGTTACAACTGAAAATTGTATATACAAACTCAAATTATATGCAGAAAAATATTTTCGACATTCAAAATAAAAAATATACAATAAAATTAATATTCACAAAATAGTCATATTATTGAAAAGTATTAAGAGATAATTATAGTTTTAACATATTATCATATATTAATTATATGATTTATGAATATAGAGACCTTAAAATGTACTAATGTGAGAGGGGGCCTGGGGCCAATACCCCAAAATTGATAAGGTGAGCACGGCTCTGACCACGTCTACGTCAGGAGGTCATACGAGTCTTACTGCTGCAGATCGGCTTCAGAATCTGGGGCAGATTGTTATTCAAGAGACAGTGGAGACTGAAGAGTGTAGTGATTATGGTGTTGAGTCAGTAGTAAGAGTGAGGGCTTTACCTTCCTCACTCTCTTAGGCCTCTAGAGCAACAATTCAAGGAAAAGAGGTCAAGCGTGGTTAAGGGAATGGAAACACTCTTTAGTTGTTAGGCTGAGGGGATAGAATTGATACAATGGAAAGAAATATATATAGGAAGGAGCAAAGTATCCGATGTATTGTCACTTCTGAACTCATTGCAGTTGAACTTTGTGATTCAGGAGTTATCGAATGTTTATCACTGCCTAGAGATTCAAAGGAGGCTCGAGCCAAAATGTTTATCATTGCAGTTGGAACCATAATAAGGTTAGAGTTATTTAAGTCTTTTGAGGACTATGTCTTTTGAGAACACGAATACACGCTACACCAAACCAAGAAAGAGTAGGGCTGGCTTAACATTGTTATGGATTTGAGAACAATTTTTTTTTATCTTTTAAGATTTATATTTAGATAATGTTTAAAATATATTTAAACTATATACATATCAAATATTTTTGACCTATTTTCAAATTTATTTATTATATTTATGACTTTTAATATAAAAATATAGATTTATATAAAAAATTAAACTTCTTAACTATTGATACACGGAGGACACGGACTTGGCCCCGGAGTGGTTGCACCGCTTGTCCCCCTACTCACCCGGTCCTGGAAAAGAGGAAGCGGATTGCAGAGGTGGAGATAAAATTATAATAACCTTGAGGACAAGGTTCTTCAAGGAGGAAATAATGATAAGCTAGTAATTTGGCTGTCACGATCATTGCTTCAGAGTGGTTATGGGCTTAGGTTTATTACTAACTTATAACTTTTTATGCTATAAGTATCGAGAATATTTGTATCCAAAACTTTATCAAATTATCAAATAACAAAATATCTTAGAGGGATGTGTTCAACCGAGAGTTTTAGGTGATTTGTATTAAAATGACAAATTAACTGTTATTCAAACATGAATTTTAATAACTCATTTGAAATCCAGTGTTATTGAACTTAACATTTCGTAGAGTACTCTAAATTCCACTGTTATTAAATATATTTTAAGTTGTGGAGTTTTAAAGCTTTAAGGTGACTTTAAGTGTTTGAGGTGGAGTTTCTTAGATAAAAAAATTAAAACTCAAATCCCATGGTTTTAGGTTATATTCTAGAGTGGTTTAACAAAAATCACCTAAATCTCTGCAAATTATTAAAATCATCTAAAACTCCATTAAAAATCAAATCACCTCAAATGTTATATTGAATACATCCCTCTTAATCTTCTCTTTTTTCTTCTGAAATTCTTCTGTTTCTCACCCATTTTTTGTCACAAATTAGATAAGCTCAGAAAACAAAATGTTCTTGGGAATAGCTAGGTTAAGATCAAAATTTACATGAAAGCTACTAGGTTAAGATCAAAATTTACAACAAAAAACAAAAAGAGCAAGTCTCCTCCCCCTATAAAAGATGAACATCCGTTAGGTGGGGTGGGAGAAATTTCTCTCTAATAGTGAGTTCTGTTATTTATGGTAATTGATTATTTTTTTTTGGTTTTGATATTATATGTTTTAGAAAATATTTTTAGAAAATTCCAAAAGTGACCCAAAGAGCTTTTTAGATGCCGAATCTTCCTCTTCAATGGAGATGTAGGGTTTCTATGGTTTCAGACTCCTCTGGGAAATAGAGAGTGACTGTTTTGATTTTCTTACTACACTTTCAGCCCGTTTAGACCTAAAAATGTGTAGATTTGCAAATTTCACGACAGTTCAGTTTTTTTAGTAACTTATATGACTATTTATACACAACAAACAGAAATTTTAACAAAATAGAAATAACTACAAAATTTGGAATAATGACCTATTATTTCAAAACAAACAACGAAAATAAAAACACTACCAAATATATCGTTCTGCTACAACAACGAAATAAAAATACTACCAAATATACCGCTCTACTAAAACAACAAAAATGATTAACACCAAAACACATTACAAAAATACTCACTTACACAACTTCGAACACGTTACAATACAAATCTCGGGAAATCAAAGACCAAAGAAAAACATAGCATCACTTCAAAATTTTATATAAAACAAAAAATGAGTCAATGACGCACTTAGTCTACTACAATAAAAGAGAGTTACCTTTCTTCACAGGCCGCCACATGGAGGAGATAGTGTTTTTGGACACGTGGCACTTAACAAAAAAAATTCAACAAAAACTTAATTGCGTTTGTTTTTTTTGCTAATATTATACTTTGTAGCTCATTACATTTTACACTATATTGACAAGGTAGACCCATCTCAACCTTTTTCTCATCTTCCTTGTTTCTCTACTGTAACGCTTGCAACCAGTCGTCCTTTTAGGCAACTTCTACATTGTTCTTTAAATTGTCATATTTCGGTTTTGTTGAGACTCTTCTTTTGTTTCATCAGCTAATGTTTCATTTTTTCTTTTCATAGTGTAAAGTCTTTGTTTCCTTATGTTTGGACAAAGTTTCTCTAAATGACGGAGAATTGGAAAGATGGAGATTTATATGGCTATGATCTAATTCATGTTGAGTAGAATCAGAGGTCATATATGAACGTCCAGATGAATATCATGATCTCTGTTTTGCCGTTAATCCCAGGACTTCAATAATCTGATGGACTTTAAGGAGGATTTTTTCACCTCAATCGGGGATGCAGCAAAAGACAACTTACAGTGATACGTGAAGCTGATTCTCACGCCGGAGAAGATGACCGGAGTGGACTCACGGAGCAAGCAGCGGTGGTTCAGTTTCTTCATTCAGTAGTCGACACGTGTTCATCCATCCAATTGTTCTACGGGAAAATTGTCATTTAAATCACCAAAATTTGGTTGAAAAAATGAATTTTTCGTTGGACCATTTAAAACACCAACTTAGTTTGAATAGCCATTTTAAACATCAACTTGATTTGACTAAACCATATTAAATACGGCGTTAACTCGGGTAACAGATTGATTATATGGAGTTAATCAACGTCTAAATATCTGTTAAATCCAAATGACATTGTTTTGAATTTTTTTAAAAATTTTTTTGAAAGGAATCGAACACGTGACCAAAGCTACACTCACTATCAACCCGAACCACTAGACTACTTACAATTTTGTTTACATAAATAAATACTAATAGATATTATTATTACACTTCCAATTCATCTTCTTCCAACATAAATCCCTAAGTTAATCCCTTTACGTATCTGCCTCCTTTTATCAGGTGAGTACAAATGTGAATGAATGAATGAAAACAGAGCAATCTTGATTTTTTTGTTAAGAAAAAACAGAGTAAATCTTGATTCTCCGTTATGTGTCCGCAGCAACTCGAACGTCCATCCACTGGTGATTGCGGCTCATCCTCAAGAATCCAATATGTTTGATGTGGGTCTCTCAGACAGTGGGGTTCATATATTTCAGCTGCTTGACTTAGAGATTTAGGATGGGAGAAGATGATTTGGAGGTTTACTAATATTATCTATTAGTATTTATTTAATTTAGCAAAATTGTAATTGGTCTAGTGGTTCAGGTTTACGACGAGTGTAGTTTTGGTCACGGGTTCGTTACCTTATAAATATAATTTTTAAAAGAAAGTCAAAACGATGTCGTTTTAACTTAACAAAGATTAGCGACGGTGATTAACTCCGTCTAATCAATATGTTACCTGAGATAACGTCGTCTTTAATTTGGTTTGGTCAAATTAAGTTGATGTTTGAAGTAGTTATTTAAGTTAAGTTAATGCTTTAAATTGTCCGAATTAAAGTTCCTGTTTTTTTGTAATGATATTATCATTCTTCGTAATACAGAATGTACTTATCTGGATTGATTGTAATAGTCAGCTATACTTATAGAAACTAAATTCCCATGTTTGACTAGTTCATTTTGTATTCAAGATTTAGCTATAGATATATGCGTCACTAATTTTTTACAAAGATGTTAAAAATAAATAATGTTTTCCATACAAACGCTATAAATACTCAAACATGTTTGCATCTTTATCATTCCAAAAAATATCTCAGATCCACAACATGAAGCATTTGATAGTGTTTGTGTTTATTAGTGCTATGTGTTTTGGGTTAAACGAAGCTTGCAACAAAATTTGCAACAGAATAGTAATTAGAAATTGGTTCGATCATGGTCAAGTTTTGTTGGTCAAGTGTAAAAGTAACTGGGGGAGATCAGAAACTTCTCGTTTAGTTGCCAGTGATGATGGAACTTCGTTTGTCGTTGATTTCACTGACTATCCATGGCCATTTCATACACGATGGGATTGTAATATTAGTTATAGACATGATAATCATACGTATTATTATGATCTTGAAGCATATCATTCAAATTATCCGCGACATGATCAGATACGTGTATGGATTGGCAAAGATGATGGAATTTGGTTTACAAGAAGTTATGAACCGTCGTCTTCGCCAGTGTGGGTTCTCCCTTGGAAGCTAGCGTAGCTTTCTGCTTTACTTTGTTCTTCAAATAACTATAAACCATAAATAAAATAAATCGATTTGATA